>NC_028644.1:57810261-57850897 GCF_001406875.1 Solanum pennellii
GGATTCAATAGCTTCATCATGCTTATTTTATCACAATTATATAATCACATTCATACAAGCATACAATTAAGCATATAGAAGACTTTACAATACCACCCAATACATATCATTCGCTATTAAGAGTTTACTTTGGAATAGCATAAACCATAACCTACCTCCACCGAAGAATCGCGATCAACAAGATATCTCCCCAAAGATGCGTTCTTCCTCTCTCTCAATCGATCGTTTCTCCCTCTCTCTCTGTTCTTTTTCTTTTTCTTATTCAAACCCTCATTCTTTTCCCCTAATTAGTATATAATTAAGTATAAAAGATGAATAAAATAACCCACTTTTTATTTTAAGGTTGTCTCCTTTAACCCCCAAGTAATTGAATTATTAATATTAATCCATTAACTTTATAATTATAAGCATGAAAAGTCCAAAACGCCCCTTTAAAAACTGAACAGAATTTCCGAATCGAGTGAGCTTACGGAGCCTGTGACGGTCCGTCACGACTGTGACGGTCCGTCACAAAGCTCAGAGACTTGATTTTAGTAAAAGTTCTGTGACGGCCCGTCATGCCTGCGACGGTCCGTCCTGCCATTTCGTCACGAAGTTCAGAGAGTCGATTTCAGTACCCAATTTTCAGAATTCCAAGTGTTTTGGAACGAGACCCCCTCGACGGTCCGTCGTGCCCATGACGGTCCGTCGTGGGATCCGTCGACCAAGACAGTTTTTCCAGAAATAAAATCTGCTGCTCAAAACGACTAAACAGGTCGTTACATTGGTGGAGTGATTTTTAGGTGAAACATCAATAATCGAGTGACGTTTTAGAAAAATAAATTAAGTTTGATGACTTTTTAAATAAATTATCGTAAATTAAATAACTTTTTAATTGAACTGTGATAAGTTTAGTGATTGTACTAGCTATCTCCAAATTAATCAATGAATGCAATCAAAATACATTTTGAAGATAAACTTTTTCATGTTAATCATCAAATATTTTATTTATTTTTTCAAGTTCTTAAATTAAAGTTATTTAATATTTAATATATAGAGCTAGTCCCTTTTTTTTTAATGGTAGTGAATACAATATAACTAATAATGACAGATCACTAACTATTTTAACAAGTTATTGATCAATTAGTTAATATTGTTCATTATAACAAATTGTCTGTAAATATATTATAAATAAATTGTAAGTTGTATAAATATTATTTACACCATTAATAAAATTATACATGTTTCTTTATTCAATATTAATACAAAATCATGTAATTTTAAATATCTTAATATACTTCAGTATCTTAAATACGATAATTTTACATAAAAATTATTAGAGACACGTATCTAATACGAAAGACATGAGCGTTAATTGTAGTTGCAATTAACGAATTCCCAAACTTTTCCACCCGTTATATCTCCTTTTAACCACACGAAGAACTTTTTACACAACAAAGCCACAAAAGACAAGAACTATGCATAGTTACCAAATATTTTTTTTACAAAAAATAAAATGAACTAACAAGAGAAATCAAGAACTTAACATTGTAACGTTATATAATTTAGAAGAGATTGATTTTAAGAAAAAACAATTTTGGAGATATTAATTATATTTGGTCAGTTTTTTAAAAATAGCCTTTGAGTGTTAATTATCAAAAATATTTTTGAAGAATTTCATTATTTTATATATATTATTATTAAAACAAACTAACAGCATAAAACAATTTACCAAAGTAATATATTTTTCTAAAATTTTACAAAACTAGTATAAACGTGTTTCACGGTAACGTTTTAGGATATATTTAATTTTTTAAAAACTAACAGCATTAGGTTGATATACGTTATTTTCAGTAACGTTTTACTCCTAAAACGTTATTTTCAGTAACGTTTTACTCCTAAAACGTTATTTTCAGTAACGTTTTACTCCTAAAACGTTTTACTCCTAAAACGTTACTGTGAGTAACATATATCAATCCGACGCCATCAACTTTTAAAAAATAAAATATATCCTAAAACGTTACTGTGGAATACGTTTATACTAATTTTGTAAAATTTTAGAAAAATATATTATTTTGGTGAATGCCTTTATATAATAGCTTAGTTTGGTTAAAACCTCCCTTTAAAGTCATGTGATCTAAATTACATCTTATTCATACTAATTTTCAATTTACGAAAATTTCTTTAAAAAAAAGATAGTAAGATACGTATGTATCGTCCGAATATATTATATCTGATACATACTAACTCATCTTTTTCTTTTGTTTCATTCCAATGAGAAAGAGGAGAGATAAAGGCAAAAGACACCGGAGAAAAAAATAAGAAGTGTCTGTTTGAATTGATTTATTTTAGGTGCTTTTAAGTTAAAAAACTTTTAAGCAGTTTTGAAGTGTTTGAGTAAAATTAAAAAATGCTTATAAACACTTATTTTAAAGCCAAAATAATAAAAATAAGTGAAAGATGTAAGTTAGAAATCTTAACTTATGACTTTTGGCTCATAAGTCATAAGCCAAAAGTCAAAAGCCAAAAGCCAATCCAAGCAGACCCTTAATATTTATAGAGTTGACAATTTTTCAGAGGAAAAAAAAAAAGAAGGAAAAGAGAGATAGAAAGGACGAGGTTGTCCATGGTTATGGTTAAAAATTAGATCGAATCGCAATTCGAATTGAATTGATTAAAAATCGATATTTGTTTTGGTTAAATTTGATTTTAAATTTTGAAAAATGATATTATTTAGTTTGATTTTGAATTACTATAAAACAACAACAAAAATTATCAAATCAAATCGATAATTAGATATATAAATTTTATAATTATTTCTATAAGATTTATAAATAAAATATAAATATTTTTTTGAATTTTAATCAACTTTAAGTTTTTAACTTTACCATTTTGTCAATCTCAACAGTTAAATTTTAGATGATCACACTTTCTCTTAATGTATTCACTTTTGGTATTGCTTAATTGAGCCAACAATAAATTTTATGTAAATTTTTCATATACTAGGAGTTTTAAAAATATTATTACTTTTAAAACCAAAAAACTAGAAAAAGTTATTAACCAAATCGACGGTTATTTTTTCCGTTTGATATAACTTGGTTTTAGAAATTTTATAAACTACTAAATTGATATGATTTTTTGTCAATAATCGATCCAAATTGAACCACGTGCACCCTAAAATGGACACAATGGAAACAAAAATTAACATTGTTTTATTTAATTGAGCTATATGCATTAAATTAAAAGGGAATAGTTTTATAAATATATATTCATGGCAAAAAGAATATTATCTTTAAATAATTAATTTTATGCTTATGAAAAAGAACTAAAATTTACAGCTTCTTCTCAATACCAAAAAATTACTTCAGCTCCTAAAAAAAGGTTTTTTTGTCCAAACATTTCAAAAAAATAATAATCTTCTAGCCATTAAGAAAGTTGGCCAAATAGGCTCTTTAATACGCACAAGGCCAACCAATAAATAAGCTTTTTCAGAAATTAATCATGTTGCAAAATGAAAAAATGAGAAATTAAACATGTTGCAATATGTTTTTAAAAAAACATTTTTACAACATTAGAAAAAGAAAAAGTAATAATTAAAAATTTTACCGCTCACAAAAAGTATAATATTAAGTTAAAATTGAATATGTACATCCTAATTTAATAAAAACAAAATTTCATTAAAATTTTTGTGATAGATATTTAAAATATTTTTTCTTAATAAAATAATCGTAATATTAAAATAACATTGATATTTGTTTTTTTTTATAATTTAACTCTTAAAAACATTTTTTTAGAACATAAGTCAAACATAATTTGCTTTTAAAACAACTTTTCTAACACAAATTAATTTTTTTTTCAAAACACTTATCTAAAAAGTTATTTAATTTTTTCTTAAAAAATAAATATTGATTTTTAACGATAATGTCAAACAGACTTTAAGTGTGTTTGTTTCAAGATTGAATATTAATCCTTAGCGCATTTATTTTATTTATTTTACGGTCACTTAATGGATCTTAGTCTACGATTGTTCACTATAGTTACTTCATCCACTTTTACCTACATCTATAATCATCATTTCAGCCGCAAGTATCTACCATCCACGACCACCATTCTCAATCCAACCATAACCAATGTACCATTATCGTCAATCACAAAATCAATCGTTATCACTTTTATATTGTGATTTTACTATTTTTTAAAAAAGAAAAAAATTAAAATGGCTTAAGTATAAACAATTTAAGAAAAATACTGAGAAAAAGAGTATTTACTTAATTTTTTCTTAAAGAAATTAAGAAAATTCAATTTAACTTTTAAAAAATAAACCTTTAAAAATTTAGAGAAAATAGGGGAGAGGTTCTTAGTTCTACTTTAAGAAGGTATTATCACTTAAAGTTGTCACTGTTACGCGATTATCCGATGATTTGATTAAAAATATTTGAGTAACCTTTTTGAGAAATTAAAAGTAAATAAAAACATTTGAGTCTTTTGAAAAAGAAACTTAATTTAAAACATTTAAAGTAATTTGAAAGTTTATGAAATTTTAGCCAAAATGACTAAGAGTGTTTAATATTGTTGTGGGAGATCAAAAGTGTTTTTTCATATTAAAAAAATACATTTTTTAAAAAAGTATGTGTTTGACAAATTTTTAATTTGAAATATAAAAAGAATCAAAAAATTCTTTTAAATAATCAGAAAATTATTTTCTTGAAAACTAAAATATCTCTTACATATATAAATACTTATCAATATATTCCTTGTTAAGTAAATTAGCATATCTCATAAGTTTGATTAAATTTCATTCAAGATTTTTTTTATTTGTATACAATAAGTATTTTTTTAATAATTTATGTTTTTATATTATTATTCATATTTATATTTTACATCCTATTAATTAGAAATAAAGGCGATAAATATTTTTGCAGAATTAGAAAAAAGTGAGAAAAGCAACGACTAAAGATTTCAGTCCTCCTAAAATAGACAACAGGTAAAAAAAATTATTATCTTAATATACATATATTTCTTCTTTTTTTTATATAAAATATTAAACTATACAATGTTATAACAAAAAAGGGATGATAATTAAAGATTGATCCAGAAAATAGGTAATAAATATTAAAAATTAAAAAAAATCCTCTTTTCAATATTTATCTATATATCAGATTCGATCTACTCTGGAGTTTGCTGAAGGGTTGTGAAAGCAATTGCATAGTTATTAGTTGTTGGAATTGGATCGGTGATTATTGCTGAATTGCTAGGCACAGCAGAATTGCTAATATTAAGAACCAAAAACATAAAAATATTTCATAATGAAAAAATTTGTATATCAAAATGCAAATGTCATATTTTGAATTTATAATCGATAAATTATAACTTTATTACTTCTTCAAGGATCTTCTTTTATAATGATATATGATCAAACAAATCTCTCTATATATAAAAGGAGAAACACAGAAAAGATAATGTTGTACCTCTCTATGACCTTCATTCATATTTATTTTTTTCCCCTCATTTTTTAGGCATTTCCCCCATATAAATATAATAATTTATTTAGTAAGAAAACAAACAATTGAATAATTTACTCACTAAGTAAACAAATTAAATAAGCCCCACGTACTTTTTCACCTTTAAAAGTTGTAGCTGCACAAATTTACAATCATGGATAAATTACCTTATTAGGCATACATCACTATTATATTTCCTAATATTATCTTTATTTTCAAACAATTACATATATTACCAATTTAAGTATTTTATATCATATACTAATATATTATTTGAAGATACAATTAGATATCACATTTCTTAAAATTAAGATTGATTAATTATCTGCTTAATTAACTCTTTCACTTCAAATCAATTAGTATATATTTCTTAATTTCCTCCCATATTTATCACTCAATTATGTATTCCCTTTCTAATTCAAGAATTTCAACGTACAATTTCATCCCAACAATAGATATTCTACTCTCTTCTTCTCAAGATATCATCACCATTGCCGATAAATTATCATGAACTCAAATATTATATCTTGATTGTTTGTATCGGAAGAAATGGATCTCGGATTTGAATATGTTATCCACAACGTAAAAGGATTAAAGGGAGTATTGTAGAGAGTTTTTGTTTGATGGTGTTCTTTTAAGGCTTTCTTTGGTTACTGTGTCATGAACATGGTAGTATCAATATTGCTTTGATATACCCCTTGAAATATGTGTGTTCAATAAGTAGTAATCTTATTTCCCTAGATAGTCATCCATGTTTGAGAAATTACTTAGGAATATCACTTATGTTTGTTTTAGGACTACAATATCACCCAACTTTACCTATTTTTCTCAAACTATACTTGACACAAAAAATATATTATCTCTCTCCTATTAGGATGTCATGTCATATTATTTATTTTTTTTATTAAAAAAAATATGTTTTAAACCTTAGGTTGCAATAGTTTTTTTTTAAATATTGTTTTCTATTTATGTGTTTTGAAAATGTTTTGTTTTTTAGATATATAAAGATAAATTTTTAAAATGAACGAAAAAAAAGTACCCCATTTCTACAACTACTAATGGACTGTTTTAACTATTTTTTAAAAAATTAGTTTTTTAATTTTGTATGATAATTATTATTTTTACTATAAGTTTTTTAATTAATTTTTTTAAAAATAATTATAATTTTTTTATGGTGCACTTTTTCTTCTCCTATTTAGATAGATATTTCTACATTTCATTATGTTGGATTATTCCCTAAAATCACTAGAAGTGTGAAAAATGTAATTAGACATTACAATTTTTTTATAAAATAATTCAATTTTCAGTTTTCATTTTTTAACCTAAAAAATTGAAATTTGAAGCATTTAAAGATCTTTCATCTTTTTTTCCATAGTAGTCATTATTGTTTTTATAAAAAAAATAGTTCTATTTCATTTTTCTCCTTTAAAATTGAAACTAGAAGCTTTTAAATATCATTCATTTTTTGCCGTTACAGTTTTTTTAAACAAAGGAACTTTTATTTTCTATTTAAAATAGTTATATTAGAAATTTTATTTTTTTAATTGTATTTTTAGAGCATATTTAAAATGTTTTTTGAAAAATTAAAATTCTTGAATATTTGTGGTGCTGACATGTGACACTTTTTACTTCCCATATTATATATACATAGATTTTTTAAAAAAATAGACAAACCCACATATTATACCCAGTAAAAAAATTACATTAAGAATTGTAATATGAGCTCCTCCGGTTCTTCAAGAAAATATGTGGTTTCCTCCGGTTCTTTAAAAGAATTAGAAGAATATTAATAATAAATTTAAAATGTGACATGGCACCCTGGTAGGAGAGAAATAATGTATTTTTTTGTGTCAAGTATATTTTGAGGAAAATAGGCAAAGTTGGGTGATATTGTAATCCTAAAACAAATTTAAGTGATATTTCTAGGTAATTTCCCAAACATAGGTGACTATTGAGGGAAATTACTCAGATTCAAGTTGTACTTTTATTAATGAGATATATGAACATGTTTATGTATCCACCATTAAATTTTGGATACATGATTTTTAACAACATGATGATATAATGATACAACAGATACTCTACAATCATTAATTATCCTAAATTCATACGTTTCAGCTACATTTCATATTTAGATACACATATTAATGTATAAACTTGTTATGTATTTGAGATACATGTTTTTGGATATAACGTATGGATTTATATACACATAGTTAGATGTATATGTTTACTATGTATTCGAGATACATGTTTTTGGATATAATATATGTAATTGATACCTGATACATCAAATCAATACTATATACATATAAAAGATACATGAAATTAATATTAGACATATATAAATAGATACATAAAATTAAGGGCAACTTTCACATATAGCAAATAAAAAATTCATATTTGTATGCTATAGCAAACTTTGCATAATTGCGCTCCATAGCAAACATAAAACTGTATAATTTGCTATACATATACAATTGTATAATTCGCTGGCCTAAATTGTATAATTCGCTGGCCTATTTCGCTGCAATTGTATAATTTGTTTTGCATACAGTTGAATCGAATTAAAATGTATGTATATTGCATAATAATAAGTGTATAGCAAGACGATATATGTTTTTCTCGCTTTATACAAAAACAGAAACACAATATATACACTTCTGTTGTATAAAGCTAGAGAAAATTGTATTTCACTGTAATTGTATAATTCGCAATTGTATAATTCGTTGGCCTTTTACTCTACAATATTTGAAGTAAAATGTTTGTAAATTGTATAATTAAGTGTATAACACGAAGATATACATTTTTGCATGTGTATATACAATTTTCTCTCGCTTTATACAAAACAGAAACAGAATTATACACTTCTGTGTATAAAGCGAGAGAGGCGAGCGAGAATGGAGAGTGGCGAGCGAGATTTTTGGGAGAGAGACGCTGGCAAATTTTAGCTAATGTTTGCTATGGAGCACAATTAAATCAAACCCTAGCTATTCCATTTAATTTAGGTTATTAGTTTGCTATTATATACAATTTTCCCTAAAATTAATGCTAGATATGTATAACACATGAAATTAATATTAAATATATATAAATAGACACATTAAATTAATACTAGATGCATATAATAAATACATAAAATTAATACTAGATAAATCTATGATACATATGAATGTACTAGTAAGATACTCATGATTCTAAATGATTAATTTGTTGGATACATCATATATTGATAATAGATATATCAAATTAATGAATTATTATTTTAAAAGTAATAATTTGAATTAACCAAATTACATTACCAAGATATACATGTTTTTATCTTATATTAATAATATTAATGAATTCACTATTTTAAAAAATAATAAAATGAAATTAATTATCTATGTATTTTGAAAATCTCCATTTATTCCTTTAATTAAGGAAATCAATTAGAATCAATTAATTTATTTTATATCTTAATTTTAAATTCGTCAGATACATATATCTCATAACTTCTTTCATATATTCTAAATATGAAATATGGTAGAGGAAATGATGTGTGAAGCTATTTTAAGCTAGTGATTTATGTGATTTGCCCTTTAATCATATACATTTAAGTTGTAATTGTATGTATTTATGAGTCAAAGAAATCTAAAAGACAATCAACAATTAAAGAATTCACTCCCCAAAATGCATTTCTTTAATGCTCTTAATCATGATGAAAACTTCAAAAGCCTCTAATCAACTAATCAGAAGAAGAAACGTTTTCTAAACATTATGCAACAAAAAAAAAAAATTTCTTAAATGTAACCGTTTTTATCTCTACATATATGTAAACCAAAATTCACTTCAATCCATCATGTGATAAATCCCTTTGGTGTCAGGTTAATCCCTTTGAAGTTTTTCAGTTTTATTTATATAATATTATATAATTACTTGTGATATATGTTTGTGTTTTTGTTTGGTGACTGATCTCATTGAATTCTTTATTTATATTTTATTTTATTTTGTTTAAAAATATTTATATAATATTATATTGCTACTTCTGATATATGTTTGTGTTGTTTTGCAAATTGAAAACAAATGACTGTAAAATGGAATTATAGGAGGACATAATTTTATCTTATTTTGTTTGGTAAGTTATTTATTATTTCTAGTTGATCGATATGATCTTTTTTTGTTTAATGTTACAATAACATTGTTACTCTCATCTTCTTCTAAATGTTTATGAACTTTCTCGGGAAAAAAAGGTACTATCATATATATTCTTGGTGTTAATTATTTACTATATATATATTAATATAATGTGTTTTCTCACTTCTTTATCTTGTATTATTCTAGATAATATGAACACATTTCTGTTGCTTACATGTTGACTGCTAAAATTAAAAATATATCAACAATAGTAATAAGATGTTATTTTATTATAAGCTCTACCAATTAAATCTATGTATTTTCAGTTAAAAGGAATGCATAAATTATAAATTCTTAAGTCGACCAAAAGAAATTGAAGCTTGAGAATTTCAATTGTATTTCGAATTGTCTCCTTTTACTTTTAATGAGTATTAAACTTGCAGATTTTTTTAAAATAAAAATGAGTAATAATTTTATATTTTATGAATTGTTAATATAACTTTAATATTCTTTAGGACTCAATTATTATTTTTGTAGTAACCGTTGTTGATGAAAACTTCTAAAGTTCTTTTTTTCTAAAAAAATAAATAAATGAATATATAAAGTGTATTTCTTGGAAGTTGGAGAAAAAAGTTAGAATACAATGAGATAGGAATTACTTAATGATGTGTATAAAGTTAGTTAAAGTTAGTTAGAAAGTTGTTAGAGAGTTGTTAGTTAGTTAGTATAAGAAAACAGAAAAAAGAAAATATCAGTTCAGTTCTGTATTCTTCTTCTTGCAGCTTCGAATCAATGAAGAACTCTTCTTCTTCGTTTTCTCTCTAAACACATGTGTGATCTACCATGGAAGATGAGCTCGTATAGTGAAGATTAGTTACATTTAACATGGTATCATAGCCATACAACCACAATTACAAGTCCTGCTGAACTTGATTTCTGTAATCACTGCTTCGCTGATGGCATCAACGGCGAATCTCAAGTTTGATCACAGTCACCCACTCTTTCTACATCCATCCGATACTACAAGTATATACATTATTCCGATGCAGCTAACAGGATCAGATAATTACTCCATTTGGAGCAGAGCCATGCGAATCCAATTGCTTGGGAAGAACAAGCTGGGTATTGTTGATGGCAGCTGGAAAAAGGAGGATTTCGAAACTGAATTAGGGCATCAATGGGATCGATGTAATGCGATTGTTCAAGGTTGGATTATGAGCTCTGTAACTCAAGATTTGCATACAGGTATTGTTTATGCAATGAGCGCACAAGCTGTTTGGGAGGATCTTCGAGAGCGTTTTGACAAAGTAAATGCTTCAAGGATCTATCAATTGCATAAAGCCATAGCCACCACTGTACAAGGTATTGATAGTATAGCAACTTATTTCTCTAAGCTGAGAAATTTATGGGATGAGTTTGCTAGTATTACACCTCCACCCTGTAACTCCAAATTCTAAGGATCTGTCTATGCATATGGAGAAACAAAAGTTGATGCAATTTTTGATGGGTTTGAATGAAACCTATGAACAATCACGTAGTCAGATATTGATGGTTTAACCTACACGCACTATTAACAAAGCTTATGCTATGCTTGTTGAGAGGGAGAGTCAAAGATCAATCACATCTACATCTATGAGTGAAGAAGGTACAGATTTAGGTGCTCTCATGGCAGGAAGAGGAGGACCTCCTCGTTACAGTAAAGGAGTTACTTCACAGTCTAACTCTAATCAATATTATAAAGGGAAGAAGAATTGGGAGTTGAAATGTGATTATTGCAAAAATCAAGGACATGTAGAGGCTAATTGTTTTCGACTTCATGGTTATCCACCAGATTGGAAATTCAAGAAGAAAGGGACAAGTAACAATGCCTATAATGCTAATAATGTCCAGACTGACAATTCTTCAATGCATTCAGGTGCAAGAGATCTACCTAGAGCACCTCCTTTAACTGATAAGCAACATGATCACATTCCACATACGCTAGATGGAGACACTTCCACAACTAATGTGATGGCCAATATGGCAGGTATGGCTCACGTTAATGTCATTAAACTTACAGATTTGCCTTGGATAATTGATAGTGGTGCAACCAATCATATGGTTTCTACCTTAGAAGTGCTACATAATGTGCAAACTGTTAGGCCTGATCAAAATAGAAAGGTTCATTTACCCAATGGAGGTGTGACTTTGGTGACTCATATGGGTAATTGCAATTTCACAGATACAGGAGAATTACATGATGTTCTATATGTACCTGAGTTTAAATATAATCTCTTGTCTGTAGCCAAAGTTACTAAGGAGCTCAATTGCTTTGTATCATTTTATCCTGGATTTTGTGTGTTCCAGGATCTTTCCAGTGGGAAACTGAAGGGGATTGGTAAGGAGAAGGATGGTCTCTATTTTTTGGTTCAAACAAGTTCATCAAAACATAATGTTTCGGAAACTGGCAATGTTAAAAGCTTTGCTGCTCATGCTGACAAACTGGATATCATGCTTTGGCATAGAAGATTAGCTCATGCATCAGTAAGATCTATAAAGGATTTGTTAGGCTATTCTGTTGACAGTTGCAAATCAGTTTTAAGTACTTGTGAGATATGTTCACTAGCTAGACATACTCGACTTCCTTTCTACAGCAGTAGCACTAAATCTACAAAGGTTTTTGATTTGCTACATTTAGATGTATGGGGGGCATTATGACACTCCAACATTTGATGGAAATAAGTTCTTTTTCACTAATGTTGATGATTTTTTGAGAACAGTATGGGTTTTCTTATTGAAGTTCAAATCTGATGTGCTGGTTATTCTTAAGCATTTTTTAAAGACGATTGCTACTCAGTTTAATGCAAATATTAAAGGAGTGAGGACTGATAATGGGGGAGAATTCATAAGCAATTCTATGCAGGATTTGTTCAAAAGCTTAGGAATTATTCATTACAGGACTTGTGTTCATACTCCTCAATAGAATGGTATTGTTGAGAGGAAACATAGACATCTTCTTGAGGTTGCTAGAGCTTTAAGATTCCAAGGTCACATTCCAATCAAATTCTGGGGACATTGTGTTCTTACGACAACATACATTATAAATCGATTGCCTTCACAAACTCTTGAAGGAAAATCACCTTATGAAGCATTTTTTGGGAAGAAGCCATGTATTACACACTTAAGAACTTTTGGTTGTTTGTGTTTTGCAAGCACATTGCCTAGAATTGATAAGTTTGCACCCAGAGCTGTGAGATCAGTATATATGGGTTACTCAAGTGTTACAAAGGGATATGTTTGTTTTGATCTACAAAAGCAGAAGTTTTTTCCTTTTCAATATTATTCACCTGCACCTAAATCTTGTCCTGTATCTTCTTCATGTCCAATTGATGATTTAGAAACATCTCATGATTTATCACCCCCATTGGATACAGAAATAGAATCAGTACATCCATCACCTTCACCTATTGTTTCTCCTGTTGTGCCTCTCAGAAGATCCACAAGGATTACTTAACAACCTTTATGGCTATCTGAATATGTTTCTAAGCCATCAACAAATAATGTTCTGTATCCTATTGCAGCCTCCATTTCATATACCAATCTGTCCCCAACTTATCAACAATACTTACATGATTTTTCTGCTGTTACTGAACCAACTACATACCAGGAAGCTATATTAGATGTCAGATGGCTAGAAGCTATGCAATCTGAAATACAAGCTCTTCAAGATAATCATACATGGGATTTGGTTCCTCTACCAAAAGGCAAAGTTCCTATAGGTTGTAAGTGGGTTTATAAAGTCAAGTTGAAGGCTAATGGTGATGTTGAGAGGTTTAGAGCTAGATTGGTGGCAAAGGGTTACACACAAAGAGAGGGGCTTGATTTCCATGAGACTTTCTCACCAGTGGTTAAAATTGCTACTGTCAGGACTGTTTTATCTTTAGCTGCTCAACATAACTGGTTTGTTCATCAATTAGATGTCTATAATGCTTTCTTACAAGGTGATCTTCATGATGAGGTGTATATGCAGTTACCAGAGGGTTTTGACAGTCAGGGGGAATCTAGTCTAGTATGCAGACTTGTCAAATCCCTCTATGGTCTCAAACAAGAAAGCAGGCAATGGAACTTGAAGTTGAGTGAAGCATTACTGGAATCTGGTTTTGTTCAAAGTAGCCTAGATCATTCCTTATTCATTAAAAGGAAAGGATCAGACATGGTAGTGATTCTTGTCTATGTAGATGATATGTTAGTGACAGGTAGCAATCTAAGACTTATAGAGCACACAAAAGCCATTCTACACAAGGCTTTTAAGATTAAGGATCTTGGAGAGTTGAATTCTTTTTGGGAATGGAATTCAGTAGATCAGCAAAAGGCATTTTGATGAATCAAAGGAAGTATGCCTTGGAAATTATTTCAGATTTGGGTTTAGGAAATGCTAAACCAGCTTGGACACCTCTTGAAGCCAACGATAAACTAACAATCCAAGAATTGGATCATCTAACTGGAGAATTAGATGATGAGCTATTTGAAGACAAGGAACATTATCAAAGGTTGATGGGGAAGATGTTATATTTGACTATGACAAGGCCAGACATAGCTTATTCTGTTCAAAGATTTAGTCAATTTTTACATCAACCCAAGAGATCACACTGGGAAGCAGCTGTGAGAGTAATGAAATATATCAAGAGGGAGCCAGGACTTGGAATACTACTGAGCAGCAAAAGATCAAATAAATTGAATGTGTATTGTGATGCAGATTGGGCAGCATGCCCAAATACAAGGAGATCAGTGTCAGGTTTTCTAGTTAAACATGGTGAAACATTATTGTCATGGAAATCTAAGAAGCAAAATGTAGTTTCAAGGAGTTCAGCTGAAGCTGAATACAGAAGTATGGCTAATGCAGTTTCGAAATTAGTATGGATTGATGCTTTGTTGAAGGAATTGGGAAGTGAAGTTGAACAACCAGTTATAGTATACAGTGACAGTAAGGCAGCTTTGCAAATAGCAGCCAATCCACTGTTTCACGAGAGAACCAAGCACATAGAGATCGATTGCCATTTTATCAGACAAAAAATACAAACAGGACTGATCAGAACAGAATATATAAGTTCCAAGGAGCAGTTGGCAGACATATTGACAAAAAGATTACCTAGAGCTCAACATGAATATTTGATAAGTAAGCTTGGTGTGTTGAATGTCTTTGCACCCACAAGCTTGAGGGGGAATAATGAGATAGGAATTACTTAATTATGTGTATAAAGTTAGTTAAAGTTAGTTAGAAAGTTGTTAGAGAGTTAGTATAAGAAAATAGAAAAAAGAAAATATCAGTTCAGTTCTGTATTCTTCTTCTTGCAGCTTCGAATCAATGAAGAACTCTTCTTCTTCGTTTTCTCTCTAAACACATGTGTGATCTACCATGGAAGATGAGCTCGTATAGTGAAGATTAGTTACATTTAACATGGTATCATAGCCATACAACCACAATTACAAGTCCTGCTGAACTTGATTTCTGTAATCACTGCTTCGCTGATGGCATCAACGGCGAATCTCAAGTTTGATCACAGTCACCCACTCTTTCTACATCCATCCGATACTACAAGTATATACATTATTCCGATGCAGCTAACAGGATCAGATAATTACTCCATTTGGAGCAGAGCCATGCGAATCCAATTGCTTGGGAAGAACAAGCTGGGTATTGTTGATGGCAGCTGGAAAAAGGAGGATTTCGAAACTGAATTAGGGCATCAATGGGATCGATGTAATGCGATTGTTCAAGGTTGGATTATGAGCTCTGTAACTCAAGATTTGCATACAGGTATTGTTTATGCAANGAATATACGTAATTAATTTTTATAAATAGATAGGAAAGAAATGTTTTCTACGACACTACCAAAGTCATAGTACTGAAGTTATGGATCCTTAGAAAAAATCAATCACTTAGAAAGTGGTTGAAGGAAATCTTTTAAAGTTATATAATTCCTTCGGTATTATTATATTCTCTTAGTATTGATTTATAATTACACTTGTATACAAGAAAAAAAATTGAAAATACCCCAAAATTTTTTATTTCTTTGAATTATTTTTTTGGTATGACCAATTATAGGGCTGTGTATCGATCGGTTCGGTTCGGTTTTAAAGCTTATCGTGTTAGTTTATTGGTTATCGGTTTGTAGAGATGCTAAATCGTTATAGAACCATTAAGATATTGACTTGTTGGTTATTGGTTTATCGGTTTTTGATCGTTATTCGGTTTAGTTATCGACTTAACCGTTAAGATTTGATACAAAAGAAAAAACATTGAAAATCACTGACAAACCAAATAAACCATTCACTTAAGTTCACAAGTTACATCTTGCTCAAAAGTAAACATTTTTACATTGGAGAATAATCAAGTGTTTGAGATAACCAAAAATAAAAGTAGGAAATTAAACTCTAAGTCGAGGACATTATATATAAAATGCTATAAGTATAATTATTTAATTTACTATCGGGTTATCGGTTAACCCATTAAGAAAAAACTTTAATCCGTTAAGAACCGATAACTCGATAACAAAAAAAATCATATCAAAACCACTAAACCAATAACCCAATACTATAAACCAATAATTTTTTTTATCGATTTGGCTTATCGATTTCTGTTCGATTTTGAAGAGCCCTATGACCAAAGATGTAAAAGGTCATCTTCTCAAGAAAATGAAAATCTATGTCCGATGATGTTCAATGACCTGTGTGATTAATTAACGAAGTAAAATTAAATTTAAATTTGTATTCATCAATATAAATACAATACATTCTTATTTTGAAGTTTATCATTTTCTTTCAAGATTCAACTAGAAAATATAAATTACTGCAATTTATATAGATTATTATTATATATTCGAGTATTTCTGTATGATTAAAAAAAATTTAAATTTAAAGAAAAATAAAAAGAAAATGAATATCAATAATGCATAGTTTTTTTTTTGGTTAAAAGAGGAGATACTATATCATAATATTATACATCAATATAAATATTATGCATATTTTGAAGCTTAAGAAATAATGCGTTCAAAATTCAAGGCTCAAAAAACTTTTAATTGTCTGGATATTTGAGAATTAAAGAAAAATTAAGAAAATTTGATGAGATTTTTATAATCAAGAAAAACGCAAACTAATTCACTAGTTAAATAATAATTTGAAACTATTGAATTTAATCAGTCAACTATGATATATCTCTATTGAGATACTTAAATTGAATTGGTAAATGACTTGAAACAAAGTCCGATTAATATTTTATTTTCAATAACTGACTAATTTTACAATCAAAGTAAACATTTACAACACATACAACTTAAATTGAGTATTGAAATTTGTCAGTGATTAATTTATAATTAGTTATCAAAATATGGAGTATTTAAATGGGATTAATATAAATCCAACCTTGTGTTCATTGTCTCACCTCCTTTTTGCTTTCTTAATCTAGAAGTTCATGTTCATACTATCCTTCGTTAAATATAATTTGATGACAAACATAATTAGTTGCTTATGAATTTTAATTTATTTGTCAAAGTAAGGATTTGCTTTGGTCTTTAAGAATTGTACACAACTTTTATGCACGCACACTCTAGCAATTCTCTCTTATCTCATTCATTTGTCGTTTGCTCTTTTGTTTTTTTTCACTTGGTTGGTTACAACTCAAATAAATCATTTATACTCTATTCTAGTATGTTCTTCCAAGTCTTGAATTTTAGAACTATCCTTCTAAAATATTTCTAAACTTTTCTCTCTAGAACACTCATTCTAAAGATGTTTCTTTAATTTTCTACGACTTCAAAATATTTTAAATTTTTTCTTGAAGTATTTTAGATATTAATTAAGTCTGTGCTAAACTTTTAAGTTTTAACATCTTTTATGTCAGAAAAACAATATATGCATGTCAAAATGTTCCTCCATTTTGTGTGTTCTTGCACCTCAATTTATTTCAATTTGGCTATAAAGTGGCATTCTGCTCATTAAAATTCGTCAACTAACACCAAAACTAAAATTCATCTTTCTAAAATAGTATCACCAATAAGACTTTTCTTGTAATTATTATCTTGATCCTGACGAGTTTGTCAAAATGTTCATTTTTTGTAATCTTGGACCCTCAATTTATATTAATTTGGCTATAGAATGACATTCTACTCATTACTAAAATTCATCAACTAACACAAATACCAAAACTGATCTTTTTAATATTATCACCAATACCATGTCAGACTATGTTTATAATAAAATTGATGTAAAAGAGTTTGTTTATGGTGATACGCTTAAAAATAAGATGGATGGAAGGAGGTTCAACTGGATCCCTTCGATTAAAAAATTATACCTTATATATAAGGTGAAAATTATTATTTATCAGTATAAGTATTAACATTAACCCTCAACTCAGCTGTGATGCGTAGCCCAGTGTGGTCTAGGGGTTCAAAATCACTCCCAGGTCCAACAAGTTCGATATATATCCATACTAAAATCACTAAACCTTATACGAAATTGTGTTGAAGTTTGCTGACATATTTTGAATTTCAAGATTTAAAAAATTCTATCTTTGATCATAATTTTTTTTATATATTTTAATATTTTTTATTATTATTTTGACTTATAGTACTTTTTACGTAACTTATGAATACAAAATTTTATTTTTTTAAAAAATAAAATTTCATGCGTAAATATTCGGTCAAACTTAAACTATTTGACTCTCAAAAAGTGAAAAGTGTTACATAAATTTGAAACAGAAGGAGTATCTATTTATATAACATTTGATTTTTTTTTCGATCAATAATATTTATATAAATTTTGTTGAAAATTCTATATCATTTTATGAAGGATATAATATAGAATAAGAATAGGCTCTTAGTAATAAATATATTTAAAATGTTAAAACAACAAAATTAATAGGGGATTGGCCAAATTTATATAATTTGTTATTATGAGGAGTAGCTTTTATAAAAAAAAAAAAAGATTTTGTAGATTAACATTCCATGTTTGAATAATAAATTCAATTTTTTTCTCGTCAATAGTAGAGATCAAATTTGTGCTTGGCCAAAAATTTCAAAAGTGGTTTGGAGAAAGTTATGTTTTCACCTTTTGAAAAGAAGTTTTGACTCAACTCAAAAATAACTATTATATTTATTTTCCTAAAAGTACAATAGATTTTAAAAAGGCTCGATGAAAGCAAGACATTAAGTAAGAAGAAATGTTAAATGGAACATGACAAAACGAGTTAAAATGATCTTGTCTTTCATCACTAAGCTCCTTGTAATCAATCTTTTCGCGAATTTACTTTTTATATTCGAACCCCCTGAATGAAAATTCTGCGTCAGCCACTGATTGTGTAGCTCATAACCTATCAAATTAAATGTGTTTGACTCCTCTTTTCAATGCCACCAAGTCCTGTATCTTTTCGAGTTTGGAGTAATAAGTTATACTCACTTTATTAGACAATGTCTTGTCACGCGTCGCCCGAGACAATTTTCGTGTGGGTGCGCGCCGAGGCAACGGCCACTGCCTTCCTGTGCATTTTCCATGTGGGCGTCCGGGTGTCCGAGTCTTTTAAAAACCCAAATACGTAGTTCACCTCTCTAGCTAGTTCATAAATTTACCCTACAAAGAGAAATTTCATGAAACAAACTTCCTCAAAGGTTCATCCATCATCCAAGGTAATATTTCACCATAGATATTCATAATTTCTTCATCTTAATATGAATTAATTATTATCGCCTACTCATTAAATTCATAGATTTTCAAGTAAGCTCCCATCAAGAACTCATCTCTAAGGTTCAAGAAACAATGTTTTGTTATCTTTTCATACAAAGATCTCATCTTTCTACAATATTTGGAGCGTATAAGGTATGTAAGATCATTCATAGTGTTGGATTAGTTCGTCCTCATGTCCAACATCTCAATTCAATCCGTAGCAAGTTGAATCTAGTGTTCAACCCTCAGTTTTATGAAATTATTGTTATGAATTAATTATATTCTTGTTCTAAATTCTAAATTCTTATATTATGAGATTGCAATATTATGTGCATTGATATCCTTGAGTTGTTATTGTTAGAAAATATCATACACAGCGAAAGTATTTCAGATTCATACATCTTGCATGAATATAGACAACACCCACAAATACATATCACATACAAAGTATGCTGAAAATAAATGACAAATTGATCTATTTAATGTAACACTTTATAGAATTGAATAAATAAATAAACAATTGTTCAATAATAATACTACATCAAAATGCATGATTAATAAGTATATCCTAACAGTTATTTATGCTTATATTTCACATGAACCCTAGTTAATGGATTCTTAAACGAACAAAAATGCCCTTCTTTTATAGTTTGACTCAAAAATATCCTTACCGTCAATACTTTGGCTAAAAAATGCTCTTGCCGTCAATACTTTGGTCCATAAATGCCCCTGTAGTTATCAAATGGGTCAAAATGCCCTTTTTCCGGATAAATATATCATTTATTCTTTTTAAACATATCTTCTTCCTAATTAAAATATTATTAAGGAATACTATTGTTGTTTTCTTTCTTCTAAAATCACTTTATCAATAAAAATGTAGGAAAAATATTATTTTCATTTTAATCTCATTTTGTCAATTAGGAAAAAATGATAAATATACCCCTGAACTATCGTAAATGGTATGCAGATACCCTCTGTCATACTTTAGGGACATTGGCGCCCCTGCCATCCAAAAACTAGAGCATATATGTCCTTTATACACGTGTTATAGTCTTATCCATCGACCCGACATTTGATCGATGGATAAGATTGTGTCACGTGTCCTTATTTAGTCTTCTGTTAGAGTGAAAGACATATAAACTCTAGTTTTTTGGACGGCAGCGACACCAATTTACCAAAAATATGATGGAGCGTATCTGCTTGCCATTTACAATAGTTTGGGGGTATATTTGTCTTTTTTCTCTATCATTTAAAATAGAATAATTTCATGTACCTTTTCGATAGATGATATATGTCATATATTAAGATGTTTTGACCAAACTAAGCCATTATATAAAGCAATTCACCAAAATAATACGTTCTTTTCTAAAATTTTACAGAACTAGTATAAACGTATTTCACAGTAACGTTTTAGTGTATATTTTATTGTTTAAAAGTTGACGACGTTAGATTGATATACATTACTCACAGTAACGTTGTACTCACATTTTAGGAGTAAAACGGTACTCAAAATAACGTTTTAGGAGTAAAACGCTACTTACAGTAATGTATATCAACCTAACGCTGTTCGTTATTAAAAAATGAAATATACCCGAAAACGTTACTGTGAATACGTTTATACTAGTTTTGTAAAATTTTAGAAAAATGTATTATTTTGATAAATTGCTTTATATAGTGACTTAGTTTGGTCTAAAATTCTAAATTCATAGTATATTATCATTAATTTATATTTATATAATAGTAAAAAATATTGATGATAAAATAAAAAATATTTTCAGTTTTTTTTTTCTGAAATTAAGATAAACATTTCCTATTTTTTAAAAAAATATTAATTGAAAAAAATGTGTGAAGAAGAAAATAATAATATATTTTTTTGGGAATTGAACTTTTTTGACCTATTAAATAGCAATAAAAGCATTTTTGGACCAAAGTATTCATGACAAGAGCATTTTTGGACAAAACTACAAACGAGGGACATTTTGTTCCTTTTACATAGTTTAAGGGCATTTTTGTATCTAAGTATTGATGGTAAGAACATTTTTTAGTCAAACTATAAACGAAGGGTATTTTTGTTCCTTTCACATAGTTTAAGGGCATTTTTTACCCTTTTTCCTCGTTTTTATATGTACATTTCAGTTTGGTATTTACTATTATTGCATTCCTACAGTAAAAGCTTAAATGATTTTCATTATGATTTATATTATACTTCAGTTAGGTTATTTTAAGTTTTTTTCAGTTTAGTTATTTGTGTTATTCAGACCTATTACATACTCGTACATTCAAAGTAACAATGTCATTCGATTTGCATCGTTTCATGGTGCAGATTCAGGTACCTCGGATCATCAACAGGAGATCCGTTGAGATCATACCACTTGCTTATCATCTTTTGATGAGGCCTCCGTGCTTTTAGAGGACTCTAATTTTATGATTTGTTAGTAGCAATGATTTGAGGGGTGGTGGATTACTTCCCAACACTTATCTCTATATAGTAGCTTCACAGATAGACAATTTATGTCAGTCTTGCAGTATTCAATTTTAGATATTTTATTTAAAATTTTATGTTTGATACTCGGTATTTTTAGATAATTTAAGATTTAATGAGTTATTTTTAAATAATTCTTCAAATTTGATGTTTGTGTATGCTTGATTTAGTTTTTCGCTTGTAGTCAACTAAGATGACAATTTACTTGGAGATCAACAATAATTCTCAAGTGTCGATTACGTCCATAGTGTAGATTTGAATCGTGACAAAAGAAGATGATTTTCTTTTCTTTTTTTTTTTGGGGGGGGAGGGGGGGGGAGGGGGGAAAGACAAGGAAGAGGAAAACAAGGAGGAAGATCTCAAGTGTCAATTACGTCCATGGTGTAGATTCGAATTGTGACAAAAGAAGATGATTGGGTATCTAGCATTTTATTGCAATGCTCTCATTCCTCTATCACCGTTACTTTTCTGTTCTAATACATTTTTATCTTAGTTTTCATTCCAGTTAATTTTATTTCTAGTACATTTTTATCTTAGTTTTCGTTGTAGTTAGTTTTATTTTTCTCTCATTCCCTTTATGTTTTCCCTTCTAGTTAATTTTATTTTTCTGAAAGAAATTTTAGTTTTATTTTTCTCTCATCCCTTTATGTTTTCCCTTCTAGTTAATTTTATTTTTCTGAAAGAAATTTTATTTTGGAACGATTGATGAATTTATTAAGTGAACTCACTTTTGTTTTCTTCTATTTTGGTTAATTTTGTTTTCTCTTTTATTTTATTTTAGAGTTCCTGATGAATTTATTACATGGTTTACTAGATAGAATATTATATAACTAAGAAGTCACTCTTTAATCACTTTTTAAATTCAAATCCGTATAATTCATTACTTAGTTATTATTCTAGTGTAATGATTGTAACAATAAAAAATTATGGCTTGTGAGTTGTGAGGGCAACAAACAACAGTAAATGAGAAAACAAATAGTCATTTTGTTTTGTTTACCTACCCATTAGACAACATAAAATGACAATCTTAAATATAAAATTTGAAATGTTTTTCACATTCACTCGATAGTAAAATTTGCTCCTCCGACATTAGGATTTTTCTTTTGGCGTTTAATTATGGAGGTGATCATATCACTATAAATGATATTTTATGTGCTAATTGCAATCAATGTTTCAAATTTTTAATCTTTGATTTATTATAATTAATCATGTACATATGCCAAAGTTGTTGGTTATTTTTAGTATGGGTTGTGAGAACCTCCACTCTTTTCATAAGTTCAAAATAGATATGATGAAAAAGAAATTTGATTAGTTTGTTTTGTCTACCAAAGCCAAAATGAATATCTGATCAAATAAATAATAATATCTGATAAGATAAAGAGTAATCTATATAAATCTCATAATGTTAAAAGCTAATTATGAAAATTTTCTATTCTTTTTCAAATTACAAAGTTCCTTAAAATTTATGAATTTCAGAAACATCATTCACATTTCCGGATACAACCGCAAGCATCGGATATATAGAGTAGGGATGTATCTATTAAGAGGGGAGGGATGCAACAGAGAAAGGATAGAGATATATTAGAGATAGAATATGACGTCTACATACATATGGGAGGATTGTATCCCAGACAGGTATATGAATATATTAGTAAGAGGGAAATGATGTATTTGAGAGGAGATTTTTAATTTATTTTTATGATAATTTTTTTAAAAAAAATTATGATAAAATAAGATGTATATTTTGATAATTTTTCCTAAAATGAATAGGGTACAATTTTTTTCCATCTCTGGGGAGCTAGAAACAACTACAATCGAAAGGCAGCAGACTACAAATACCAACATTTGCAAGCCAACTAAAAGTTTCAAGCATCTACAGGCAATTACATCTGAATTAAGTGAGGAGGGATAAGCATTTAACTATCAAAGATCCAACTCCTAACATATTTTCGCACAACAAGTGATTGATTCAAACTATAATCACTCTACAAGGACACATTTCATCATTGCACATGAAACAACTCACAAGTTCTAATTTTTTTTTTTGTTTACCCTTTTCAGAATTCCACATAATCTGAATTTTTCATTAAAAATGCAGTTTTTTTACCAACACAAATATTTCCAAGAAAATATTTCAACATAAATTGCAATTGAAAACATGAAATAAATGAAGCGATTAACCTAACCTATACAGATGAAAAATTGAAGGGCTCAAACAAATATATAAAGGAAGAGAACTAGAGAGAGTGAATCACCTGTAAAATCGAAATTGTGAGTGTAGACAGAGATAGACATAGGGTTCTGTTGGTGAATTAGTAGTAGATTATATATATTAATATAAAAATACATATTTATTTCATCAATAAATATGCTAATCGTGTAACGTGTCCTATTCTTTAAGAAATAAATAAATAAATTGGAGTATGAACGCCTTAATGCTTATTATTTAACTTTAGGTCTATTTTAGTTTTGTTATCATTTTAGCCTTAATGTTTTAGTCATTGCTTTTTATTATTTATTCACAATATGGAATTGTATTCGAGTAATTTTCCGTTGTCTTATTTTCGTAATTGTCATTCTACTCCATAAATAATATTTCTTTAATTTATAGTTTCTATAAATACATTTAAGAACATATATATCTTATTTATAAAATAAAATTAGTTTCTCATTTTTTAACACAAAACATACTTATTTATCAAATAGTTTCAGCACCTAATGCTTATCATTATCAAGTTATCAACAATGTCTCTAAATAGACCCCTGTCATTTTAAAATAACAATTAATCAATTCCTTCATCTCAGTTTATAAAATGATATTTAACTGTACACAAAAATTTAATAAGTCATTAAAATTTAATGCAGATGTAAATTCTCAAGAACAACATAAGTGTTATAAAATTAAGCTCATAATATAATAGAAAGACAAGAAGAAGAGAAGTAAGACGGAAGAGAGAACTTTTCTTCTTATTCAAGTGTATCATACAAGGAGAATGATACCTCTATTTATAAGTAGAGAAATCACTTCAAAAACCACTTTAATGAATGCCAAATTAATAAATATATCATTATCCCAGAGAGATTCATGTCACCTTAGGAACATACATATCCAAGATAAGGATAAATCTTGGGAATACATATCCATGATAAGGATATATAAATTCATGAATAATGGACCATCCACTTAGTTCAATGAATTTATAACACTCTCCCTTGGATGTCCATAGATAATGTGTCTCGTTAAAACCTTACTAGGAAAAATCATGTGGGAAAAAATTTTAGTGAAGGAAAGAGTACACATATCTTTTGATACGCACTATTTGTTGCCTC
This sequence comes from Solanum pennellii, assembly GCF_001406875.1. Lineage (NCBI taxonomy): Eukaryota > Viridiplantae > Streptophyta > Magnoliopsida > Solanales > Solanaceae > Solanum > Solanum pennellii. The sequence goes on from NC_028644.1 coordinate 57,835,366, forward strand.
ATTAAAAACCTTGCCAGGAAAACCCAGTGGGACAAAACCTCGGTCAAGAAAAAAAGAGTGCAACACGTATTATACTCCCCTGATTAAAACATCACTTAATTTCTTGCGATGACGTCTCCAATCTTCATACATTGTGGTTGGTATATTCTTTTCAAAGAAAAACCACACATTTTCGAAATATGATGTGTCATTATCTCAACAAGACGCACTCTCGACTTGCTTCATGGAGGGCTTTTATTTATGCATAGCAACATTTGCTTTATTGATTGCCAGGATATTATTGTGCCTCCATATGCAAACAAATAGCGTGTTTGAGATCGTTCTTTATGCGGATCAGATAAATATTCTGCATATGCGTAACTGATCAACTCTGACTTGAATTCTTCCATGTCTGTGGTCCTTCAAAGATATTCAAGAATATACATAACACCATTTCAATGTCCTTGGGGAGGAATTGAATCTTGCCAGTAAATTTACTGCAAAACAGATATTTGGTCGAGTATTGTTAGCAAGATGCATTAGTACCCTGATTGCACTAAGATATGGAGTTTCATCACTAAGAAGCTCTTAATCCTTCTCTTGAGATCAAAATGAATCATTATTTATTTCAAGCAATCTCACAATCATTGGGGTACTCAATAAATGTGATTTATCTATATAAAATTGTATCAAAACTTTTTTGTGTATGTGCACTGATAGACAAATATTTCATTTGTCAAACTATCAATCTGTAGGTCAAGACAAAATTCTGTCTTACCAAGACTTTTTCATAAAAATACAAAGACAATTAGGGTCATTCTTTTGTACCCTTTTCTTCCTTGACTATTTCAATCCATATAAGGATTCTTGAAGCTTTATTCATAACTCTTATATGCTCCAGGCACCTCGATTACTTCAAGGATTTTTACATAACCTTCAGTATTGTCTAGCTAGACATGATAATTATTCATTATATGCATTCAAGTTTTCATATATTGCCAAATCAAAACAAATCTCATTGCATCCATCAGAGGAGAAAACATCTCCAATAATGTCAGAATTTTTGCGACAAACCTTTATGCCCAAGTCACAAACCGTACTTGATATCTTATGATTATACCATTGCATAATAATTTTGTACCCCTCTGACATTATATCTTGATTTATGGACTATCAGTCCAAAACGTCACTCTTCTAAGTGAAACAAAATATACTTGAATTATGCATTTTACTTGGCCAACCGTTTATCTATTCACACTATATGATAGATTTAAATTCAAGATCCTCATTACAATTTATATCATTGAGTGCTACTTTATATCAAAGATATCGTCGACGATTATTTGATATCGATTCCAATATGACATAACTTATCGAGATCTCTTCATTTTTCATCATTTTTCAGGTACCTGAACCTTTTTCGAGGTTTTATGAAGTGTTATGTCAATGTGCTCTTTTATAGTTTTTGTCTCATTATCATAACCATATTGATCATTTGCTCCTCTCCTTCTTCAAGGAATTTTATATTTGGAACCGATTTGTCTATTACGCTTCCGACGTATCATAGACTCTGTCCTTCAAGGACTTCAAAATGAAGAATTTGCAGTTGAATTATATCATAGGGTCAGTACATTCATCTAACAATTGATTTGCAATATTATGCAAATGAATTATCACTTGAACTTAAGTTCACATATTTATTTAACGAGGATCTAGATAATTCATCATTAAACCTAACACATAAATTTTCAGTTGTCAATCACCTCTCCCCCTAATGTTATCTAACATTCATCCAATCTCATTTGGGAATTCATCTTTGTGCGTGGTGGAGAAATTAAAATCATAATCGCACATTCAATATTTTAGATGAAAAAATTATTTAGTTCCTGACCATGAACCAATTTTAATGGGGAAACCTTGTTGTCTTGAAGCATACATGTGTTGCTACATGTTAAATAAAATTATCTCATACCAAATTTATTTGGGAGTTTTGTTCTCATAACCATGATTTAGCTATAATTGGAGTCATACAATTTTTGCTAAATCAACCAGCATTATCAATATAATTTCATAATTTGGAACTGTGCTCTAAATTAAACAATTCGAGCAAACAACCTTACAAACCCCAATTCCTAAGTTGACACCAAAGCATATGTGATCATCGCATAGATGCATCCATCATATAATTGCAAATGATCCACATGGCAGGTGAATGAGCCCATATTTACCTTTTTATAGGTTCCAAAAATTTCACGGGATTACAATCCCAACCTTAGCTGGTACAATGAAAACAAGCAACACAAGAGAATTCTTGAAATTTTTTTTATTACTTCATCATATAATCTACATGAATTCTCAATTACATTTGCATCACATTTAAACCAGAATGATCAACCGGTCATGCCAACTAATCTTATTTCAGTACACTTATAATTTACTTTCGCATGTGATTTCATCTGTATGCCCACATTTGTATGCAACAAACAAGAGGAAACACTGGGTAACCTTTTAAATAAATATTTATAACCACTTCGGTTGCAGTAATCTGAAGATAATAAATATTTTCACAATTTATAGTCTCAATATTTACTTGTAATTCATCTGAAACTTAAAAATTTCTTTTGAGACTTACTACAACTCCAATATTATTTCTCTGGTAATAACATAATATTCCATAAAACTATCCATATGGTGCACATCTCCTTCAAGGAGAAACTTATATTACTATGTCATGGTCAAAGTATTACGAGCAAGACATTTTTCTTGATTTACTCTTGTTGTACCGTAGGTACACAACCAATGACAAATTTGTACTGCCCTATAATAATATTATTTTGATCATGACCACAACCTTATAGACAAAAAATATTTTCTGCCAAATAAAATTTATTTATTTTTTCAAACCTCCCATAGAGATGAGTTGTGACATTTACCATTTTTTCCCCAAACCTCCCATAGAGGTGAGTTGTGGCATATATCCAATCCATAATGATTTTATCACATCTTGACCCATTCTTATATAGAATGGTTGAGTTTTTACGATACTCATCACAAGTCACATTCTCTTCAAGGAATGGACTAATCCTTTATATGTACTTCATAAATTTGTATTATAAGCACATTGTCATGACTTTAAAATTCATCATATTTCCATGAAACACCTCAACATCACCTTGAAAGATTAAGTGTACCATCACTTTATCTTCTTGTCTTTTGATGGAGAATTTATAAACTTGTCAAATTATTGAGGCGACAACATTCACAAGTCCAATGATCTTTCATACCATTTTGATAACAAAAATTGCCTTCACATTTTGAAGGACTATTTGGAAAACCGATAATGTTATTCCTTTTATAATTACCATAATGATGACTATTATAATTCCGTCCCTTCACGCCCCTTTTCATATCGTTAATCGTTTGTCATCTTTTAGACTGGAGGAAGTCAACATGTGGATTTCAAAGTTATCATATGTTGCTACCACATTCTATTCAAGGAATGAAACAAATTCGATGGGACGAATTTCATGACTTTTCATCAAAGCCTTAGTCATCATTTATTCATCATTACAATGTATAGAGACTCAAACTCAATGTCTTATCTACACAAGGCACATTATGCCATAATTTTATGAGATTAGAATCCAATTCCTTATCATCATAGTGCCATAATTTTATGAGATTAGAATCCAATTCCTTATCATCATAGTGCATTAAAACTCAAATTGATGTCTTACCCACTTGGTGCAATAGAATTTGAATCTATCGTCTTACCCTCGATTATTAACATCATAGTCCTAGTGAACCTCTTAAATTTGCTCTTAAAAAATGTTAATTGAGTCTCTATTTCTATATTATATAATTTTCTGCACCACTCAACGATATAATTAGTGCAACTAAATTTAAAAATATAAATCATGAGAATTTAATAATTCAAGTATATGTAAAGAAAAAGTTAGTCAAACTATCTCATTAGCCAGAGGTAATGAATCTTCACCATACTACTTCTCCAGTATTTAGTGCAATCGGCAAATCATAATTAAATATAAAAATACTTTCTAAAGTTTATATATGATCAATTGATTTAATCAACTCCAATTCTGAATAATAGAAGTATGATAATAAATAACTTGGATGCATTTTTGGACAAACCAATCTTGTTTTTTTTTTAAATAAATTTTTTTGAAGGGACGAGGTGTACAAACTCTGTTGTCTCTCCTCCATGGAAATCATATTGCAGGTGCAAATCTTAGTGCTTATATTACTCTACACTCTTTTGTATCCAATTACAGGCTATTAACTTATAATTTGTAAGGATGCAATCCAATATCAGTTGGTTAGAGCATCGTGCTGATAATGTATTATAAAATCAAGCTCATAATACAATAGAAAGAGAAGAAAACAAGAGAAGTAAGATGGAAGATGAACTTTTATTCTTATTCAAGTGTATCATACAAGGAGAACGATACCACTATTTATAAATAGAAAAATCACTTCAAAATCCACTTTGATGAATGTCAAATTAATAGATACATCATTATCCCATAGAGATTCATGTCACCTTAGAAACATACATTTCAAGATAAGGATAAATCTTGAAAATACATATCATGACAAGGATATATAATTTCATGAATAATGAACTATCCACTTAATTTAATGGATTTATAACAAGAAGAAATTTAAAGATGCATTATTTTTAAATATTGAGGGATATTATTCTTTTTGAGACAAATTAAAATTAAGAATGTGCCAAGTAAAATGAAACAAAGAAGTACAAATCTTGAAACTGGACACATGCATAACTTCATATATAAAAATAAGTTTTTTTCCCAAAAAATGATTTTCAGCACTTGTTAATGCTTATCAACTAATTTTATGGGTAACCTTTTAAATAAATATTTATAACCACTTCGGTTGCAGTAATCTGAAGATAATAAATCTTTTCACAATTTATAGTCTCAATATTTACTTGTAATTTATCTGAAACTTAAAAAGTTTCTTTTGAGACTTACTACAACTCCAATATTATTTCTTCTGGTAATAACATAATATTCCATAAAACTATCCATATGGTGCACATCTCCTTCAAGGAGAAACTTATATTACTATGTCATGGTCAAAGTATTACGAGCAAGACATTTTTATTGATTTACTCTTGTTGTACCGTAGGTACACAACCAATGACAAATTTGTACTGCCATATAATAATATTATTTTGATCATGACCACAACCTTATAGACAAAAAATATTTTCTGCCAAATAAAATTTATTTTTTTTTTTTCAAACCTCCTGTAGAGATGAGTTGTGACATATACCATTTTTTTTCCAAACCTCCCATAGAGGTGAGTTGTGGCATATATCCAACCCATAATGATTTCATCACATCTTGACCCATTCTTATATAGAATGGTTGAGTTTTTATGATACTCACCACAAGTCAAATTCTCTTCAAGGAATGGACTAATCCTTTATATGTAATTCATAAATTTGCATTACAAGCACACTGTCATGACTTTAAAATTCATCATGTTTCCATGAAACACCTCAACATCACCTTGAAAGATTAAGTGTACCATCACTTTATCTTCTTGTCTTTTGATGGAGGATTTATAAACTTGTCAAATTATTGAGGCGACAACATTCACAAGTCCAATGACCTTTCATACCATTTTGATAACAAAAATTGCCTTCACATTTTGAAGGACTATTTGAAGAACCGATAATGTTCTTCCTTTTATAATTACCACAATGATGACTATTATAATTTCGTCCCTTCACGCCCCTTTTCATATCGTTAATCATTTTTCATCTTTTAGACTGGAGCAGGTCAACACGTGGATTTCAAAGTTATCATATGTTGCTACCACATTCTATTCAAGGAATGAAACAAATTCGATGGGACGAATTTCATGACTTTTCATCAAAGCCTTAATCATCATTTATTCATCATTACAGTGTATTGAGACTCAAACTCAATGTCTTATCTACACAAGGAACATTATTCCATAATTTTATGAGATTAGAATCCAATTCCTTATCATCATAGTGCATCAAAATTCAAATTGATGTCTTACCCACTTGGTGCAATAGAATTTGAATCTATCGTCTTACCCTCGATTATTAACATCATAGTCCTAGTGAGCTTCTTAAATTTGCTCTTAGAAAATGTAAATTGAATCTCTATTTCTATATTATATAATTTTCTGCACCACTTCAACAATATAATTAGTGCAACTAAATTTAAAAATGTAAATTATGAGAATTTAATTATTCAAGTATATGTAAAGAAAAAGTTAGTCAAAATATCTCATTAGCCAGATGGAATGAATCTTCACCATACTACTTCTCCAGTATTTAGTGCAATCGGCAAATCATAATTAAATATAAAAAATACTTTCTAAAGTTTATATATGATCAATTGATTTAATCAACTCCAATTCTGAATAATAGAAGCATGATAATAAATAACTTGGATGCATTTTTGGACAAACCAATCTTGTTTTTTTTTTAAATAAAAATTTTGAAGGGACGAGGTGTACAAACTCTTTTGTCTCTCCTCCATGGAAATCATATTGCAGGTGCAAATCTCAGTGCTTATATTACTCTACACTCTTTTGTCTCCAATTACAGTCTATCTAACTTATAATTTGTAAGGATGCAATCCAATATCAGTTGGTTAGAGCATCGTGCTGATAACGTATTATAAAATCAAGCTCATAATATAATAGAAAGAGAAGAAAACAAGATAAGTAAGATGGAAGATGAACTTTTCTTCTTATTCAAGTGTATCATACAAGGAGAACGATACCCCTATTTATAAATAGAAAAATCACTTCAAAAGCCACTTTGATGAATGCCAAATTTAATAGATACATCATTATCCCATAGAGATTCATGTCACCTTAGAAACATACATTCCAAGATAAGGATAAATCTTGAAAATACATATCCATGACAAGGATATATAATTTCATGAATAATGAACTATCCACTTAATTCAATGGATTTATAACAAGAAGAAATTTAAAGATGCATTATTTTTAAATATTGAGGGATATTATTTTTTTTTTGAGACAAATTAAAATTAAGAATGTGCCAAGTAAAATGAAACAAAGAAGTACAAATCTTGAAACTGGACACATGCATAACTTCGTATATAAAAAATAAGTTTTTTTCCCAAAAAATGATTTTCAGCACTTGTTAATGCTTATCAACTAATTTTTAAACAGCTAAGTCGATAGAAGAAGGGGGAGAAGGGAAGTGAGCATTCCTACAAAGAAACATCCTTTTAAGAGTTCTTATATTAGAAAGAAGAAAAAAGGTTTGACCAACATGATCACATAGGTACTCAAAGAGACAAACAAACTGAAGTTTCAGACTCTCTTAATGCACCAGAAACCTAACATAATACCAAAGTAAAGCATAACAAAATAAGGAAACAATATATAAGGGAGCTAGCTATCACTTGATCCTTCCAAGTAGCATCCATTAACTCTGAGGTGGGGCTTTTGGAACCCCCTCATTACTAGGTTGAACAGACTGGGATTTTTGGATTTGCACCACCATTGCCATCAGTAGAGTACGCTGCCAGAGGTTGCACATTACTGCCAGCATAGCCACTACTGTAAGGTGGTGGCAGCTGCCCATAGCTAGCATCCCCATACCCAGGGTGAGCTGTTGGAGGGCCATAAGAGGATGGAGGTCGCTGAGTCCCAGATTCACCCTGACCATAACCTAATTGAGCAGTTGCTGCCTGTGGATACCCGGGCTGCACCGGTGGAGGTTGGGCATAGCCACCTTGTGCACTAGAAGATTGTTGAGGCTGACCATAAGCTGGATGACTAGTCGGAGGCTTTTGGGCTTGAGGGGACCCATAACCTGCTGCTGGATGGGCGCCATAACCTGTTGGAGATTGGGTACCATAACCACCTTGGGAAGTGGTGGCATCCCATACCCAGATTGAGTAGAGCCTTGAGATGGGCAACTAGGAGTAGGGCTGGGCTGCTGGCCAGACTGATAGCCTTGTTGGCCCACTGATGACTGAACTGGTGCAGGTGCTTGATTGCCATCACTACCATGTAAAGTGTTGTGGCCATCAGAAGTAGGGTTCGGTACATTCCCATAGCTCGGAGTAGCACTATAACCTTGTTGCTGATCATAACCAGTATCCTGATAACCAGATTGAGCAGCAGGTGCATAATATCCACCATAGCCATCTTGGGAGTAGCTCTGTCCCTGGTTGTAACTTGTGGCTGAAGGCTGATTTTAACCATAGGCAATAGTATCGGTTGAAGCAGCTGAACCTCCAGGTGTTTGTTGTTGTTGTGGGGGTGCCTGCTGACTATAGTAATCATAACCACCTACCTGAGACGTTTGCTGATTTGGTGAAGTTGTCTGATCCCGACCAGATGCATATCCACTAGAGGCCTGTTGTGGAGGGTAACTAGGGTAGGCTGATTGAGACGTGTTATATTGGGGAGATGGACCTGGATATGTTCCAGGTTGGAGGTAACCAGAACCATGTTTTTGCATCTGCGCACCAAGAGGAGCCCAGCTTGTAGGAGGTTGAGTTTGATAACCTTTTTGAGGATATCCTCCAGCCATTCCTGGATTTCAAACACGATTCTGCGAGGAATTGTTGTCTAAAATGAACCAAGAACGATTGATCCAGTTGCATATATTAAGACATTTTCAAAGCACAAAACAAGCACATAGAGATAAGATAAACAGAACATAAACCAGCAGCATTACCACAATATAAGCCCAGCATAACTGAAAAAATTACCCAACATGATACAGAAAATATAGATGCATCAAGACAAGTGTAGATGCCTCAGGCACAAAATACTCCAACCAACTCAAGAACGATAACATAAGAAAAAACAACTTTTAGGCAATGAAAAGAATTATAAAGTTTGAACATTCGAATGAGTAACTCAAGGTTTTTCAAACACAACCAAAGCGGTCAGGAGGCCACTTAAGCAGTTGCACTAGTACAATACATGCTAAACTTTAATTTTGATGCTCCAAACTCATCCAGAGTCCCATGAAGACAAATCATATGTGAAATTTGATTCTAAACAATAATAGTACAGATCTCAATGGAATTAATAATACAACATTAAGAGGTCACTTGCCAAATATTTTGCCAAACGTCAACACTTTAACTATTACAAAGAAAGTAACCATGTGTTAAAAACCGAAATGAAGACCTTGAGTCCCAAAACAAAGGTCCTACTAAATCAAATTCAACATTCCAAAGCTAATGCGTTGAAAAAGTTCTTAGATAAATAATGACAAGGTCCTTGTAGACCAAACTCAATGTTTCACATCTAAGGAAACTATCAAAATTCCAATCTAAGGTCGTCTATCTGAACTTTTGACCGAAGTCAACCGTTCAAGTTTTAAAGACTCCAAAACACAGAAACTCATACAAAACCCAAACAAACAATCTGATAACTAAACTATCAGTCTCAACAAATCATAAATTTATTGAGCCTGCAATAAAAAAACTCTAAACACTAAAATATTAGAAAATAGTGGAAATAACCTGAAGGTACATTATAATTATTTTTATCTTCAAGTTGCATGTTTTAGTCGATTAAGTTGCATGATGTTATATGGTGGATTCAGGTAGACCAATGATGCCTACCAGTGTGTATTATTTGTAGTATACTACTCTTGGTATGCCATTTGTCATAGTTTTGTTGTAGGACTTAGAGATGTGAAGACGAAAATGATCTCTCATAGCTTTTACTCTTCGTCATTTATAGTGGGAACTACGTCTCTATAATATAAAACTATGCATCCTATTAAAAGTTTTTGTACCTGGTTAGACCAGTTCTTTGGGGGAAGGTTCACTGTAGCTCTACGCACTAGAAATTTATTTTAAAATTGAGTTAGGATGTAATGACCCGATTGGTCATATTTTTGTTTTTCCATGAAATTTACCGCTTAACCCTCTCGATATTGACCTTGAGTCTTCTATGTTTGAGTTTTAAAAGTTGATTTTGGAATTTGAGTTAAAAGTTGATTGTCAAGCCCCAAGTCTATCCCCTTGACGTAAACACGGGACCTAGGATCTAGAGTGACCTTAAGCTAACCCTGAGTTGGCATATCATACGCATACTTAAACAAAATATTGTGCAGAAGATAAAAAATGAGAGAAGCTAAATGATCGGGAATACTCAATCTAAGTATGAGCATATATAAATACTGAGCAAGGTTTAAGACAATGAGCTACCTCTCGCAGGTTTTTAGAATTCGACATCAAGAAGTGTTCTCACACTATCGACCGACATCGACTCATCTCATTCTTTAAGGAAGAGATTGATGATCCCAAGTTCTTTTACCCCATTCATAAAGTCTTTTATGCCGGACTACTCGTATGAGGTGAGAAGGGTCCTTACCTTGGACCCGGTGTCATCGGTACAAGAGTGTCTAAGTACAGAAAATGACCATATACAACATATCTATATAATAAAAATACATAATACATTCATAGTGCAAATATTTGAATGTCAAAAGCTCAACATGAATACAAAAATATGGGTACTCAGTTTGAGGGTAAGATTTCTCTTATTTAGGTGTTAGAGTAGGTATTTGCACGACCTAATGGGTAGGGCCACAATTTCCTTCATCAATAATTGATATCTCTATTCAAAGTACTTACAAATTTTTTATAAATAATAGTGATATTAAAAATAATAAAGCTACAACTAAAGAATATATGAGCTTAAACTAAATATCAAAGTTAAAACAGATCTCATAATTTTAAAAAATATAACAATATTTAAATTAAAATATAACCAAAAAATACTTCTGTAACTTTTTTTGTGAAAATAGTCTGGCTAAAGTAAATAAGTCGGTGGAAACAAATAGTGATAAATAAAAGATAAAATATTATAAAACTATGAATATCACTACTAATAGTTTAGACAAAAAGTATATACTAGTTTACATACATAAATAAAGGAAATTCATTTACAAATATTAATCTAATCAGATGGTAGTAAATATGAGATATAAGTTGGTCAAAATTGGTGTCAACAACATAGATTCATAAGTCTGATTCTTAGTAAGTACTAAATAACAAGTCAAAAAGACAATTAATTTTCTTTTCCACTTTCCATAGAATAGTTGTCTAGTTACATTTAATTTGTAATTTACCTACTTCTAGATTTAAAAATTTATTAATTGAATTCACTTGGAAAGTTGGTATACCAATTGTGTCTTATATATATTAGGACTTGTGTTTTGAATCAATATACAAAATAAATAACATTAATATCATTGAAGATTTGAGATATAGTAAAGTTGTAAAGAAGATGAAGAAGGATTCAACTATTGTATTCACTCTTGTTTGTGTGTTGTGTTTGCTCGGTTAGGTTTTCTTTTCTTTCACCTTCATCTTCTCTCTCCCTATATTTCAGTTCCTCTCATTTTTCTCTTCATATATTGTATGTAATTCAAATTTTCCACACACGCAGATTTACTGAAACCCAATTTAGATCTATTTAATTTCTCACTAGATAGACATCAAATTTATGCAGAGACATAAAAACTAATTTGATAGTGTTGGTTAAATTTAGATACTTTGATTGGCTAAGGCTCCACTGAGGCAATTGTCATAGCCAAACCTGGTGTAGGCATACAAATAAAATGAAAGATTTTACAACTTTATTCTTTTTGTTAAATTTACTGCCCACGTTCAAAGTGCAATCTAAAAAAAGTATGTACTTTTAATTTGTTATTCATTTGAAGTTTACAAGTTTGAGTATGACCACACGATCATATCGATATTAATTGATTGAACTTCATGATAAAAATAGTAGTAGTAACTTGAAGAAACTATATATGTTTAATTTTTATGTATTCGTCAGTGGATTTACTTGAAATAATGATATTAACATTTTACTTTTTTTTATGTAGGTTTACAACAATGTATGGTATTGGGAAAAGATCAACAGTGTCGAACAACAAAAGATTGTAATCCTGATTTGTGTAAAATTGGATATGTGCTTTGTTCAGATGGAAAATGTGTATGTAGTGACAAAATAAGGAGAAACGTTTCTTTCAAGAAAGACAATGTTTATATGGGTAGATGTTCTTGTGGATGTAAACCACATTGCGTCCTTGGATTGTGTACATGTCCTTGTTGTTGAGAGACAAAATTAAGACATGTTTGATGTATAAGCGAGTAATTCATCGTATAATAATAAAAAATTAGAGAAGATTTTTTTCTTAGAACACATTGTCTGCCAATTTGATACTTTCATTTCATTTACTCCAATTTATACAGGGATAAATCTATCATGGTACTGATGGGCTCATATGAGTTTAAGAAATCTACTTATTCTTTGTGAATAATTTATTTCACTATGAATATAATTATTATCATGTAGAATTATCTTAAGATCTTTATGAAAATCATTAACTTCAAAATTCTAGGTTCACGTTTAAATTTATGTTGCAAATATTAATATACTAAAAGTGTGATTCCTCGAGTCTACCAAAAATAAAAATCATTGCTCATCCAAAGTAAGCCTTGGTTTGACATACTATAAGATACAAAACTAAGTAATCTAAAAGCCGAGAATGATAATGATGGGTTAAAATGTTTACGTCATAACCAGACCACTGACCAATGCTTAAAATTCTAAATCACGTAGCATATGACAATTCCAACTAAAACTTAGAGGATGAACAAAAATTACTGTAAGCCTCAAAATAAATCAATAAAATAGCAAAAGTCTAAATATTACATTCTTGGAATTTACAGTAATCGTACTAAAACTATTAAATTAGCTTGCATCGCTTGTAAAACCCCTTGAGATTTTAATCAAATGAGGAACACCAAAAGTTTGGTGATCGTGTGAACATGATATGAGAGAAGGCACATGAAAGGTCTTGTAAAAAGAAGGATGAAAAGGGAGGACAAATGTCATTCCAAATTTGAAAGTTTTCCTTTTTGTATGAAGTGTTTGAGATGATAATCTATAATAAAAGGGGTCCTTAATATATTTTTTCACCTCAGAGGATTGTTGTCTTTCTTATGGTTTGCAGTTTTTTTTGTTGTGTTTTATACAGAAAGACAAAGACTTTTAAACATTCACCTATAAATATCTAAGTATTCAGTTTAGGTAATCAGATTGTCTAGCATACTTAACATATTACAATGCCCAGAATCGAGCCTTCAAAATCATTGGAAGAGAAAGTTTAGTAGTTAAGTTTGTCAGTATTCTGATAGTTGAGGGAACATTACCGGTGAAGTTATTACCTTAAAGTGTCAACTGTATGATTGCCTATATGGATTCTGGAATCAAGACTTGAAAATTGCTGGAATGGAAGAGAGGACTAAGTGAATGAGTTTGTTTAATTTTGAGATAGTTGACAGATTATTACTAGTGAAGTTGTTACCTGAAAGTGTCAACTCTCTTCTTGAAGTGAGGTTGCCTAGAATCGAGACCGGTAAAATGGTTTAAAGAGAGATCTAAAAACCTAAGAGATTGAAGGTTGCCAATTGCAACATGTAACATCCCTAAAAGACTAGTGAGAAAAAGTCCAACTCTAAAATACTTTTACTGAAACTCCAATTGACATTAGACCATATTCCTGGTAATAAAGAATTCTCTTCCAATAAAAAACAGTTGCTAGTTTGTTAGATGAAAAATCTGATACCCACATGTTCTCAAACATGTTGGTGCATCTAATACTTTTGTATATAAGGGAAGAAGAAAAATTCTTTAGTAACTCAAATTATGTGTTCAAAAAGTCAACAACAGAACCTTAAGTATATAGCTAGTTAGCTCCAACAAAATTTATGTTATCTATAACAACAGTAGGCCTTAAAGAATAGGGATCTAATCAAAAGCAAAAGAGAGATCTAATCTCAATGAGTATCACTCTAAAGCAGTTACTGTTTTCTCTTCATAATTTTGAGCTTCTTCACTTATGTTCAAGGTTGTCAATGAATTCTGGAATCGAGAATGATACATGGTTTAAAGAGAGATCTAAATACCAAATAAAATCGGTTTGCCAATTGAATCAACTATTTTCCCAAATATACCGGTATAACAAAAGTCCAACTTTAAAATACTTCCACTAAAACTCTAATTTAAATTAGGCTAATTTCCTATTAATAAAGAATTATTTCCGTATTTCAGCACTTGTAAGTTTGGTAGATGAAAAATCTAAGACTCACTTATGTTCTCAAATATGCTAGTGACTCAAAAACTTAAGTAGGTAAGGAAAGAAGAAAAAATCTTAGGTAACTCAAATGGTGTGCTCAAGAAGTCAAACAACATAACGTCTAAGTATATAGTTAGCTCTAACAAAATATACATTAGCTCCAACAACAGTAGGGATGAACGCATATGGAGCTAATAAAAAGAAAAAGAGGGCTATTTAAGCAGCGCAAGATGGCAACTATATGCTACAAGCACGATGCTTGAGAAAGGCGTAAAAAGCAGGTCATTGGTTCAACTTCTAGGTAAAGAGTTGGAAGGGACAACATTGTGCATTCTACGGTTGAAAATTTTAGTTTATAACTTATAATTTGTTTCATCTTCTCATTTTATATATAGTTTTGTTTACCAATTTTCTGTAGTAATTGTATTTTAGATAATAGCTAGTTATGTTTTCTCAAAACTTCAAGTCTATTTTACTTTTCTTATTAACTTAAGCTTCCGGCTTTTTTCTATTTTTCAAATTGACTTAAATTTTCAATCTTCAATACTATTTTTAAGATATTATTTTCAATTTTACCCTTTAAGTTAGTATTAAAATTAGTCATTATAATTAATACTTAATTATTTTTGACAATAATTAATAAGGATAAAAATGAAAAATTATGTGCAATTTATGTCCTAACATACTTTTCTTAAAGGGTGTGAAACACCTCAAAGTTTAAGTGAATTTATACATTAAAAGGATAGGAGTGATGAAATGTTTTGGTCACTGACTTTTATTTATTTATTCACAATTTCCTCCTGTCTCATTTTCGTCATTGTTATTCTACTAATAAAAGTATTTTTTTTAATTTATAATTTCTGTAAATACATTTAAGAACATATGTATCGTATTTATAAAATAAAATTAGTTTCTCGCTTTAACACAAAACATACTTATTTATCAAATAGGTTCTTACACCTAATGCTTATCATTATCAAGTTATCAATAATGTCAATCACCTAATCTTTTAGACTCCTGCCATTTTAGAACAACAATTAGTTAATTCCTTCGTCCCAATTTATGTAATGATATTTAATTGTACACAAAATAGATTTAAAAAGATATTAAAATTTAATGCTGACTATCAATCATATCTCAAGAACAACATAAGAAATATAAAAATACATTATTTTAAAATATAGAGAGATATTGTTGGGACAAATTAAAATCAAGAATGTGCTAGGTAAAATGAAACAAAAAAGTACAAATCTTGACTCTGAAAACATGCATAACTTTTTATTTATAAAAAATAAGTTTTTTTTCACGAAAAATGATTTTCAACTAATTTTTAATCAGCTGAGTCGATAGAAAAATGGG
>NC_028644.1:57853697-57854056 GCF_001406875.1 Solanum pennellii
GTTACAATAGATACCAATTTACCCATCGTTCGTCCCCGAACGATCACAGGAAGAAAAGCAAGGGTGAGAATGAGTACCTGAATCTGTAAAAAGATGTGGATATCTTTCTTGCATATCCGCCTCATTCTCCCAAGTAGACTCTTCAACTGGCCGATTCTTCCACTAAACCTTGATAGATGCAATCTCCTTTGATCTCAACCTGCGGACTTCTCTAGCTAGAATAGCAACCAGCTCCTCCTTATAAGACAAATTCTTATCAAGAAGAACTGAATCCCAATGAATAATGTAGTTTCCATCCCCATGGTACTTTTTCAGCATAGACACATGAAATACCGGGTGCACTCCTGAGAGTCCTGGAG
>NC_028644.1:57859647-57860204 GCF_001406875.1 Solanum pennellii
TCACAAAGTTCAGAGAGTTAAATTCAGTAAAGAGGTTTGTGACGGTCCGTCGTGTCTACGACGGTCCGTCCTGCAGCTCCGTCGCGAAGTTCAGAGAGTCGATCTCAGTACCCAGATATCAGAGTTGAAGTGTTTTGGAACGAAGGCCCTCGACGGTCCGTCGTGCCTATGACGGTTCGTCCTACTTGTCGTCGAGGATAATGAGAAGAGTAGCAGAAGAAATTACACAAGTATGGGACGAAGGAATCCATCACGGGCCGTCTGACCATGACGATCTGTCGCGTGGTCCGTCGATCCAGTCAGTTTTTATCAAAACAATTTTACTGCTCGAATCTACTAAACAGGTTGTTACAAAAGGTTTGACCAACATGACCACATAAGTACTCAAGTGACAAACAAACTGAAGTTCAGACTCTCTTAATACACCAGAAACCTAACATGAAACCAACGTAAAGCATAACAAAATATGGAAACAATCTATATAAAGGAGCTATCTATCACTTGATCCTTCCAAGTAGTATCCATTAACTCTGAGGTGAGGCATTCAGAACCCCACC
>NC_028644.1:57860308-57911812 GCF_001406875.1 Solanum pennellii
CCCCCCCCCAATTACTAAGTTGAACAGACTGGGATGTCGGATTTGCACCACCATTGTCATCAGTAGAGTACGCTGCCGAAGGCTGCACATAACCGCCAGCATAGCCACTACTGTAAGGTGGTGGATGCTGCCCATAGCTAGCAGCCCCATACCCAGGGTGAGCTGTTGGAGGGCCATAAGAGGATGGAGGTCGCTGAGTCCCAGATTCACCCTGACCATAACCTAATTGAGCAGTTGCTGCCTGTGGATACCCGGGCTGCACCGGTGGTGGTTGGGCATAGCCACCGTGTGCACTAGGAGATTGCTGAAGCTGACTATAAGCTGGATGACTAGTCGGAGGCTTTTGGGCTTGAGGGGGGCCATAACCTGCTGCTAGCTGGGCATCATAACCTGTTGCTGACTGGGTACCATAACCACCTTGGGAAGTAGGTGGCATCCCATACCCTGCTTGAGTATAGCCTTGAGATGGGTAACTATGAGTAGGGCTGGGCTACTGGCTAGACTGATAGCCTTATTGGCCCATTGATGACTGAGCTGGTGCAGGTGCTTGACTGCCATCACCTTGCTTACCAAGTGAAGTGTTGTGGCCATCAGAAGTAGGGTTCGGTACATTCCCATAGCTCGGAGTAGCACTATAACCTTGTTGCTGATCTTAACCAGTACCCTGATAACCAGATTGAGCAGCATGTGCATGATATCCACCGTAGCCATCTTGGGAGTAGCTCTGTCCCTGGTTGTAACCTGTGGCTGAAGGCTGATTGTAACTGTAGGCAGTAGTATCAGTTGAAGCAGTTGAACCTCCAGGTGTTTGTTGCTGCTGTGGGGGTGCTTGCTGACTATAGTAATCATAACCACCTGCCTGAGACGTTTGTTGATTTGGTGCAGTTGTCTCATCCCAACCAGATGCATATCCACTAGAGGTCTTTTGTGGAGGGTAACCAAGGTAGGCTGATTGAGACGTGTTATATTGGGGAGATGGACCTGGATATGCTCCAGGTTGGAGGTAACCATAACCAGGTTGTTGCATCTGTGCACTAGGAGCCCAGCTTGAAGGAGGTTGAGTTTGATAACCTTGTTGAGGATATTCTCCAGCCATTCCTGGATTTCTAACACGATTCTGCGAGGAATTGTTGTCTAAAATGAACCAAGAACGATTGATCCAGTTTCATATATTAAGACATTTTCAAAGCACAAAACAAGCACATAGAGATAACATAAACAAAACATAATCCCAGCAACATTACCACAATATAAGCCCAGCGTAACTGAAAAATTACCCAACATGATACAGAAAATACAGATGCATCAAGACAAGTGTAGACGCCTACATACTGTACTGGTTGTGTGGTACAAACTCCTGCTTTCCCATCTTCATCCTATTTGAAGCGACGAGTACCATAGCAAATAGAGAAGACCATAGCAAATTCTACATGTATGCAAATAATTCCCAACACAAAAACACTAACATTGGCCAAAGGAGAAATATAGGCCTTAGTGACCCACCTTGATTAAAAGATGAAACGAAGGTAGGTGAGAGTTTTATGCTGTCAGCAGAGAAATTACTCACATATTGAAAGTATCTCACTACAATATCCTAAACTAAATTATACAATCCAGGCTCTCAGTCATCCTAAATAACCACAATTTATCTTAATAAATAAACACAACAGCTCCATGTTATGGGCTCCAAAGATGAACTCTTTATCCTGGTGCTGTCTTCATGAATAATGATGGAGAGTAGAACAAATAGGATAAAAAATGTGTCATTATGGGAAAAAACGGCATTAGTGAACACCAATAGAAAAGTAATATAGCCAACACGTCTAGCAATTATTTATTTATTTATTTAAAGTTGGTAATGTTGTATTCCCTAGCATTAGAAAGGCAACATACCACTTTCTCTTGGTACAAGATATGTCGGTCATAAACACACTGCAAAGCAGTACCTACCTTCTGCAACAACTGGACACTTGTAAATTGTTTATAAAATCGAAAAAACTTTCAGGCGGCACCACAATATTGCTTCTTGATCTCTGTATTATTTCTGTAAAGGATCTCCCTGTCCTCCCTAAAGTATGTTCTTCTTAAAAGCCGATACCATCTTTGGTGAAAACAGAAAAACAAATGCTAATAGTGATCCGAAAAGCATTTTCATAAAATATTGCATCGGATCATTGTCAACTTCTTCCTCTGTACCAGTGGACGTTGACATTGCCATTGTCGAGGGCAATGCTTCAATAACAGCATCTGCCAGATCAGTTATAAAAGAGGAGGTGCAATTCAGAGCAGGAACACGACCCCAATTTTCAATTCCCGATTCAAGAGCTAACTCCCTGTATTCCATATCAATCTCTTCAAGAGTCTCTATATGCTCACTCACAAAGCTGAAATTCCAATAGCATGGATACATTAGGTGACATATCAAGAATAAAGTAAGAGATTGTGATATCGTAAAAAGTAAGCCAACAAACATTCACATGAGAAGAGTATCTTAATTGACATTTCAACATCGAAGGCCTAATACTCTTGAAGTGGTGGTGATAATTTAAGTTCTTCATTCGGGGTCATACACAGTGAAACAATTCCAATTTGTACTTCATGATGCCCAATTGCACAGGCATTCACAACACACATAACCACAAGAGCGTCACTTCCTACCAAGTCAACAAAAGCATTGTCCCTTCCAAAATCCCACAAGTAAATTGTATCTCAGAGACAGTTGGCTATTGTCGCTTCAAATTCCCACATCAGTTTTATGAATATGCAGGAGAACCGTTAGGATAATAAATCTAACTCAAGAATTACAAGACACTCCAAGTAAGATGAACATCTCACCCCCTTTTTTTTCTTCTGAATAGTCCAAGAGGTTCTCACGGTTATAGTCAAATTATTAATTTTCCAACCTCTTACACACAAGAGATTAGCATCCATAAGTGACGATCCTTTCTGTAAATTCAAGTTATCAATTTGTAGCAATAGGACCCATGAGTCATGTGGTTTTCTTGTTACCACCTCCAGCAAATCAGTTCTGGCTAGAAAAACCATATTAGACTTGAAATAGTTTTCAACAAAATGTGATCATGTTAAACTTGCAAACAGCCCATAGAAAGTCTAACCCAGGTTGTTAATCTAACAAAAATCTCCCAATAAATTGATAGCACCTGAGTTTTGATCCCATGACACCATAACTTGTTGAGAAGATAAGTTTCAGGTGTTAGAATGCGTACCTTACTGGAACAGCCAACAGAGACTTCACACCTTTCTGTCCAAGCTCAACCAGAACTTCATCAGTGTATGGCTTCAACCATTGGACAGGACCAACTCGGCTCTGGAATGCAAAAGAATAATACCGAATTAACACCACAAAGGAAAAGTGCCTTCATCCCACTATATTTCGTTTTAGGTATATTTTATGCATACAGGAACTTCCCACATAAATGAAATTGCTTTTCTTCATTTTACATAGTATAGGGGTAAAATGTGATGAAGGATAATTAACACCTAGTTTGGAGAAGAGTTGAGAAAATCTGAAATGTAAAAAAGTCTGATGTTGGTAGAAAAGAAGTTGCAACAAATTTGAAATAATACAAGTAAAATTAACATCAATCAGAAATGTTGAGGGATGAACCTTTGGCATTTTTGGGAAAACGTCATATTTTATGAAACAGACCAAGATAGAAGTAAAATGGGGGAAAGGGGAGTCATATTCTGTCTCAAACCCCTATAAACTTCCTCACAAGAAAAGACTGTTTAAAGAATAGGAGGAAGGAAAAAAAAAAGGAAAAAAAAAAAGGAGAAAAATATGGAAACTGTTCCATTTTGACGAGAACACTCATCAATAAAAGCACATAGAATTTGGCTAAATTGAACTTTGAGTCATTGCAGCGTAAATTGAACTTTGAGTCATTGCAGCGTGGAAAAATACATTTATTTCCGAAATCTAATAAATCACTTAGAGGGCACAATTAGGAAGAGTACATGGTATTGCAGAATGTGGAGAACTACGGGTAACACAAAAAGTGATCTGGAGGACTTGAGCTTTGGGAAAAACCTGGTAAGCTAAGGTATGATCATTGATGATTTCTCTAGCTTTCAGCTCTTTCATTATCAAGAAAATGCACTCTTCCATCTGATCTCTATATGGATCACCAGCATTTTCAACATAACTGACTGGCACTCCATGGGCACTAAAGAAAATCATGACCTGCGAATACATCCCTCTTGGAATTGAGTTGGAAATAGTAAAAAAATCCCAGTAAAAATAAAGGTAGGTTCATCACCACACTAAAAGCTAACCATGATGATCAGAAACTAAGGCCACACAAATCAAGAAATAAGATATGCTACCTCCTCAGGCTTAGTGAAATTATGTAACTCCTGCTCAATCAAGTTTGCCATGGACTTGATGTAACCTTGTCGTTGGTACCAGGATTCAATGACAGCAACTGGCAGTCTGGACAGATAAGAGTCTTCTCTGGGAGTACACAAAAAGTTAAGATATTGATTAGACAGGAAAATGTATATGCATACACTTCAATTTAAGAACATGAGACTCCATAAATGCAGTAACCAAATAGAAAAGAAAAAGAGAGTTACTTGAAAATATTCTGAAGGGCACGAACACTTGAACCAGTTGTAGAGATAGAGTATTGAGGATATAAAGGCAGTACAACTAGCTTTGTAATCCCGTCTCTTTTTATCTGCACCACAACAGCGAACTCTAATTCAGATCAAACTTAAGACCTATGAAGTTTCCAGCTCAAGAGTGATTCTTAGGTCCATTCAATCCCAACTATTCATTTGGGTGTCCTTGAAAGAATAACTGCTGGTTGGGATCAAGTAGGTGCAGAAAACATGTTCCACCCAAGAATTTCAACACATAAATCTTTTTAAATAAGAAAATATTTATAGGATCTCAAATAAATAGCTGGCAGTTCATCAAAAGAATCAGCATATAACTATTTGACTATATCTGTACATAAAAGTAGTGAGGTTGTATTACAACTTACAAGCTTGCTAAGAAAAGCGGAGCACATTAACAAGACTTTGCTTACCAGAAGACAAAACTATCTCATCCAGATAAATTATTGAAAAGAAAGCATAATGAATTTTATTCAGTATTATTTCCAAACAATGTATTCAGAACACAACACATAATTGCTAAAACTATCAATTTCGCTTCTTAAAAATGAAAATGGCCATGATTATCTTCGAAATGTGAATTACTCTTGGCCAGGCTTCAACAAAAGGGGTTTATTTACCAATTGAAAAATCAGTAAATAATAGTACAGATCACTTTTTTAGAGGAGGTCTATATATCACTGAATATTCTTAGCAGAATTGATTTAAACAAATGCCAGAGCAAAACATTAGCTCCTCATAAATGGACATTGACAGACAAGTTAGCTTATTATATGAAACATTCTAATCGTGGACTTAGACGGATGTTAGGTGGACTTGAAAACCCCAAAAAACAAAAAAAAAAAGTTATATTTTAATATATTGCAAGCTGAAAAGGAGCTTCTTCAATCCAGGTTTTGCTTGTAAAAAGCTTTCCAGTCCTCCAATTTTAGTTCAGTAGTACTTATCAGATGTTTTTTAGTTGAGAAGTAATTTCTTTTTAGCTAAATGAGAATGAAATTGGTAGCAAGGATTCACATAATCCCCACTAGCTCGGGATTAAGGTTTATTCTTGTTAAACATGGGTTACTGTCACCGATATCTTATTCTTCTGTTTCATGTACAATATTTATTTCAGGTTTAGACATTTTACACATGCATGGCCGAAAGCAAATCAGGCCCAAAGAAGCTGTTTGACTTGGCACTTAATAAAGCTAGACATGACGTCCAATCCAGTTCAATTACTGTTGGGATTAACAAAAAACAGAAGGTTTTCCGTGGAGGAGGAGGACAGGAAAAGAGAGAAAAAGAGGAGAGAGGAGGATATAACACAAAGAACACAGAAACCTTTAGCTCAGCATCTTCCCTAAAACTACATGAAGGAAGGAGGGAGAGAGAGGCGTCTTTCTTCTTCTTTATTTCTTTTCTCCTTTTGAGTCTTATTTTTTGGGTGGGGAGACAAAGAATCAATAAAATAGATATCTCATGATCAGTGGCGGAGTCAGAATTATTAGTAAGAGGGTTCCAACATTGAAGAAATAGACACACGAAGTAGCGGAAGAGGGTTCGACATCTACTACATATACCTAAAAGAATATTTTAACCATGTAAAAATAATATAATTTTCCGCCGAAGGGGGTTCGGATGAACCCCCTAATTACAATGTGGCTCCACCACCGCTCATGGTCCATTAAGTAGAAAATCATCTATTATTATTGTTGCTAACTTAATCCTATTATTCATCTGCTACTTTCCCCAATATAATGTTTTTTCTGAAGCTACTAGTAGAAAAGAAGATTTCTACAATCAAGATCCTAGATAATATTGCTTTATGGTAAGACAGAGTGTATAATCATAAGAACCTTTAAAGAAACGAAAAAGGAAAAAATGATACATCTATATATACATATAGACACACACATACATACACCTGTGAAACTGCAAGAATAGCAGAGATGAGCTAAACTCCATTTTCTATGTAAAGCTCAAAGTCTAAATATGACAATGAAACTCAGAACATAGAACAATTGCAGCGAACGTGTAGTACAAGTTATCTATAAACATAGATATAGAATGAAAAAGCATATGGCATACCATTATTTATACTCATTATACAGTACAATACAAGCTGGGATTTGTAGCATATGTGCTACAGAAAACATATTTTACGTCATAAGGTAACAAAATGACAGAAATCAAGAAACACTGCCAAAGTAGTTGTAAGATGCGTAGGATCTATAGTTCTACCTTTTTTTATTCTACCTAACAGAATTACTCTATTTTTTATTGATTCTTTATTCTTATTTTGTAGAAAGATTTATAATTTGTGCTAGTTAATTAGTACTTCTGTGAATTGTGCCCGTGTTCAAGCTCTCAAAACAAATTAGATTTATTTGAATAGTATAAATAAAACTAGTGTTCGAATGACTTGTTGAGATTATAGTGTAAGCACATGAGAGAAGACACAGACATGATCAAACAAAAGATCAAGACAAGAAAATGTCAACTGGAAGGATCAAGGATGAATTTAAGCTACCTGGTGAACAGCTTCCTCGGTGAACGGGTGCCAGTACCGCATCGCAATATAGACATTAGCCGGGACTTCCTTTGTCTCTAGCACCATTTTTAGTGCACTTGCCTGTAATGATGAGCTTAAGAGGGTTATAACAAGTTGAAAACGAACCATCATAATGAAATAAAAATCAGTTAGCACAGACCACATAAATAAACAGAGGTGTTTTTGTACCTGCTCATCTGTTATTTTTCGTAAAGGAGAACCACCTCCAATTGCAGCATATCCTTCCTTACTTTTCGAAGCTCGGAGAACAGATATAAGTTGTGCCAATGGGCGCTGGAGAAAACGGAACAATCTGGGGAGCCGTATAATATCCTGCCACGCAAAATTCATACCATTAGCATAAACACAAATAATGAAACTAAATTATTCAAATTCTTCAGCTTAGGAAAAATAAAAGGAGTTAGACTGATTGTTAGCTTACAGGATCAGCAAATAAGTTGAACAGGAAAGGCTGGACATCATGAAGCGTGTCTGGTCCTCCAAGATTCAAAAGTAGCACTCCGATCTTTTCTTCAGCTGTCTGTGAGGAAGACTCAACGATGCTCCCTCGATACGTAGACAATCCAACAGAGCAGAACGTTTTGCCAACTACATCTCTCTTGTGCAATGGCCGATGTAAAGACAATCCCCCACTTACACTGCTTTTTTTAAGAGTGAGTCGCCCACCATGTGAGGAATGGCAAGCAGGCATTAACCTTGTCCGCGTGCAGCATCTGCCATGAGAAAAGATTCATATTCAGTACATCATTTTGGCATTAAAATTAGCATGGAAATGAAAAATCTATGTCTATCCCATCAGTAGAAAGGTTATTTTCCCCTCACAATAGAGTCTATCGAATCATCATACTTAAATACACTCCCTCTATTCGATTGTCATTACAAAGTTATATATATGTAAAGACTAACTTCCTAAATTTTGTAAACATAACATTTTCCCCATACTATAAGCTACCAGATGACCCCATTTACCTACCAAACCCAAAACATCCTAAACCTTTCAGCAAGATTCTGACTTTTCAAACAATTATTCATATAATTGATCAAATCAAACGTCCACAAAGAAAAAAGGAACTCAATCCTTACAAAAACATAAATTGACAATAATAGAATTTAACAGCAACCCAAATGGAAAAAAAGAAAGGAATTTCCAAGAAAATGAAAACCCATAAAAGCTTACATGGAAGAATTAGAAGTGAAACTGGTAAATCTAGAACTTGGAACCTTAGTCGGTTGAAGAAGTCGAGAGATAGTCCCTGTTTCCATGATCTACTATGTGATGATTTTCTTCTATCAAAACTTCCAAAAAGAGATCTCAGTCTTGTTTTTTATGGGTCTGAAAGAAAAAAATACTATTAAATGCAGAAAAATGGATAGTTTGTGGAATTTTTTGTGAGAAAAAATTAAAAAGGTTGGCTAAAAAAAGAAAAAATTTTCAGAAGAATCAAAGAAATATAGGGTTTATGGAAGCTAATTGGATGGAGAGAATTGTATATAAATAAAACTAGATGTGATATGCCCGTGTCGGCACGGGCCCAATACTTATGTATTAGATTATACTATATTTAGGTAAACATGTATGAAATGCCAAAAATAGTGTAATACATTACAAATACTAAAGAAGATCATTTTCATTTATTAGCCAATGACTGCGAATAAATTACAAACACTATAATTATTGATCTCTACAGAGAATCATAATATATCCTACAACTATCACAAATCTTCCTTTGAAATCAGGATGAAGAAATCAAATGTTTCATGGATATGACTTAGGTAAGGCTAGGTCATACTGTTTTGCATGGTATGAGGAGATAGTCTATTAGAGTCAGATGATTTCAAGCAAATGGTTTAACTTTTTAAAGAACCTCTGGGCTTTGAGGTATTGTAAATTCAGAAGGTCAAATTGGCAGCAAAATCTTTGAACAAATCACATAAAGATTGCGTATACTCGACATACCTGCACTTTCATGGAATTATTTGATTGATCAGTCAATATTATTGTAATCTAATAGAAAATCTTTTCACTACATAATAAATAAGTGTATCTCGTGCAAAAAAAGATGAACATGAAATCTAAATGATCATTCTTGTTGGTTCACACATTCAATATCACACAGAAAGAAAGTCGAGAGTAACATAAAGAGTAATATGTAATTTCACTCACAATTTGTACAACACCTGAAGTTTGCTTTGCATGATATCGTAAAAAGTATGAACTCAGCTTACCTAATTAAAAATAGATACTAAATGTGCTAATTTCTACTATATTAGAAGTGTCACTTTAAAAATGGGTTCAACATGTGTCCTTAAGGACAATTTGTTTATTGTTTAGGGCTATTTTAGACTTTAAAGGTTGGACAAATTGTTCCGTGTCATTTGCCCTAAAAATTGAAGAGCCACGCATCACTGCATTTGGCCTGTGGCAATTTCTCCAGCCCTAAAAATTGAAGAGCCACGCATCACTGCATTTGGCCTGTGGCAATTTCTCCATTCTTCTCTCTCTCGGTCATGGAACCTGTTGCTTATCATATTGATTTTTTTTGCCATTTTTGGGGATTTATTAGAGCGTAACAATTCGGTATTGCAGTAAGAGATAAAACTCATCATCTTTCTAGCCGAGAGAAATCAAAGAGAACAAAATTATTGTTTTCCATTTACTTATAGTTGCATGGTTGTGGGTTTCCTTCCAGCTCTCATCTATTCATTGAGTTTTTGTCCTTGCACAACCTTACGCCTTCCATTTTCTCTGAGTGCAACTTCAATTTTCAGGTAATTTGTTGCGTCTGTCTTCAATTTTTGGGCTTCAATCTCTTAGTTCTTGGCATGCTTTCACTTCGATTGTGTTTTAGTTTTAATTTTTCATCATATATTTTTCGAATTAGTTTTTTGTATATGGACTCATTTATATATATATAGTGAGAATTTTAGTTTTATGTGTTGGGATAATTTTCTCTGGTTTCATCTAATCTCTCAGTTAATAATGATTTCTTTATTCAAGTTTTATGTGCTTATCATTCTAGATTAGCTAATATTGAGACACTTCAACTAAATGGAAACAAAAACGATTGGTAAACAGAATCAATTTAATTAAGGTAAACAAAATCAATTTTTCATAATAAAAATATAACACATGCAAGGAAATAATTCTCACATTTAATATAACGATGATCATTATAGAAGATTTATTACTGAATACATAATAAGATTTGAATTTGGATGGTCAAATGATAACAAAAGGGTCAATATTTTAAGAAAAAAACAGTACCAAGTGTACAACGGAACTGATCAATGGCTTCAGAGATTGAAATTTTGTTGTTAATGGAGCCCAACATGATAGTACAGTACAAAAGTGCAAATTTCAGACCATTTCATGTTTTTGATTCTTTTAGATTATTCTGTTAACCTAAACTCCATGTCTGGTACTAGTTTTCCCATCTAGCTAATTTGGATTAAAATACTCTTTAATAGCAAGATCCACTCGATGGATGTCAATATTGGTTTAGGTGGTAAGATACTCTTTATCAGTGACAACTTTATTCCAAGTACTCGAATTTGAGCCTCTAATTACTGATGAAGTGAATAGTATTTACCACTCTACCGCAACCTTTTTGATCTGTTGCATTAATTAATCATTGATTTCGCAATGTCATGTGAAGCTCTACTTGCATTGCATTGCCCATATTAATTCATTGTCTTGCCTTTGGTAGTTTAACCTAGACACTCTCCCTCTCATCTCAAGTACTAAAGCTTCCCCATCCTCTAATGTCCACAAATGCTTAACTAATTGAACTTAGCTATCACATTAAATTGTAAAACCACCTACCTACATTCTATTATTTTTCTTCCATTAATGCTTTCGAATTTTCCTAGTATGTGTTACATCTTCCATCTACTTTATTTTCTCAAAAACTATAGAAATAATAACACCTCAACGTGATTTTAANTCATTAATGCTTTCGAATTTTCCTAGTAATAGTGTTACATCTTCCATCTACTTTATTTTCTCAAAAACTATAGAAATAATAACACCTCAACGTGATTTTAATTACATAGTATGGAGTTTTTACTCTTTAGTAAAGGCTGCTGCAATTTTATTTATTAAGTGATACCTAACCATTAGTGCAACGAAAATTAATGCATCATTTTCCTTCTTACTGAGGGATTATTGGCATTGCAGAAAGCAGCAACTCCCAAAGTCAGAAAACTAATACCTTTAGGTGGTCCTAAAGACTGATGAACATCAATAAAAAAGAATTATGAGGTAATAATAAAAAGGGGTAACAAGCTGTTGATAACTTATGAACATCCTTAAGAAAATTATGAGGTAATAATAAAAAGTGAAAACAAACCTGGACAGATCTGAGGAGATCCGTTTGGTACAAAATCACAGGAATTTGAGCCTCAGCTTGAGCAGTTGGTGTTGTTGCTATCGCCCTCTAGCCGAGCTTCTGGCTTGTTGTCGTTGGTTGGAGCTGCTGGCCGCCTGGAGTTCGCTGTGGAGAAGAGACGGGAGGGAGATAGAGGAAGATAGAAGAGAGGAGGGGGAAAGAGAGAGGGGTCGAGGAAAGAGGAGAAGAGGAAGAAGAGAGGGAGAGAGAGGAGTCGCCGGGGCTGCTGCTCGCCGGTGGTCCGTTCGGAGGAGTAGAAGAGGAAAGCAGGGCGAGGGTAGAAGAGATGAGGAAAGAGAGAGAGGCGGGTGAAGGGGGTGGGTAATTGAGGGATAAATTTGACTTGGGTTTTGATATTATCCTTTTTTAAAAAAAAAAAATTAAGAGAAGTGTTTAATTTACTTATCACGAAATGCAGTATTTTTTAGAATAATTAATTTATTGATTATGAAATGTCGATATTTATTAAATAATTATTTATATTTAATAAATATTAATATCGTGAAGTCAATATTATTTAAATAAAATAATAATTTAAATAGATATATATATATATAAAATCAATAGAAGTTTAATTTAATAAATTTAATTTGTCGATCAAGTTAATTTTATAAATTTAAATTATCGATAATATATAGATCTCGTCTTAAATTGATCATCGATATTTCTTTCATTGGTGATGTATTTCATACGTAAATACTCAACGTGTGAAAGATTTGTACGGACTAATAGACTTGTATATTACTCTAGTAATATAAGTATAAGTATATCCTAATTCACATCAACCTAGTTTCATACTCTAAATATGGATTATATATATATTTTTTTAATTATTTCACGAAGTTTAATTTTTTATTGATAAAATATGCAAAATTATTACACTTTTTGACAATTAATTTAAGTTTCAAATGAAATTTTAGGATTATGCTAAATAACAAAAGTTATGACTATTAGAAATATTTTAAACAAACCAACCTCCGGATGTCGCTTTTATTAAATTGAATTAAATATAATAAAAAAATACCGATCTCATGAAGTTGGTATCACATTAAATTTTAAGAAAAATAAAAGAAATCATATTAAATAAATAATATTTACTTCGAGAGGTCAGTATTTTATATTAGTTTATTTTTTAACTTATATAAAATTGTCATCCAGAGTACGATTTATTTAAAGTTAATTGCACGATATAAATATTTAAATTAAAACTAATTAAGTTGCATGATATTAAATTTTACCGATTTTTCGAAGTCGGTATTATAACATTTTTTGTTTTTTAATTTACGCAAAACCATCCTCATGAGGTCGGTATTTAACTAAAATAACATCACTGACCTCATGAGGTCGATATTTAGACGAAGAAAAGATATCGACTTCATGAGGTCGGTATTTG
Source organism: Solanum pennellii (assembly GCF_001406875.1). NCBI lineage: Eukaryota > Viridiplantae > Streptophyta > Magnoliopsida > Solanales > Solanaceae > Solanum > Solanum pennellii. The sequence continues at coordinate 57,873,288 of NC_028644.1, forward strand.
GATGAAATAAAAATACCGACTTCATATGTCAATATTTGGATGAAATAAAATTACCGACCTCATACTGTCGGTATTTGGATATGGATGAAATAAAAATACCGACCTCATTAGGTCGGTATATAGATGAAAGATAAATACCGATCTCATGAAGTTGGTATTTAGATGAAGTAAAAATACCGGCCACATGAGGTCGATATTTGGATGAAGAAAAAATACCGACTTCATGAGGTTGGTATTTGGATGAAATAAAAATACCGACTTCATGATGTCAGTATTTTGATGAAATAAAATACCGACCTCGTGATGTCGTTATTTGGATATTGATGAAATATAAATATCGAAAATAAAATATGTTTATTCATATACTTTATTTAATACCGACATCAAGAAGTAGGTTTTTTATTGTAATTAATTTTTTCCGTGAAAAATATCAACCGTTTGAGGTCGTAATTTTTTCCCTCCTCATTTTGCCTAAAAACCAACTAGTTTTATTATTTTTAACAATACTGACCTCCGGAGGTCGAAAATTACCGACATCATTTGAGGTCGGTATTCACTGTTTTTTTAGTAGTAAAGAAAGAACGGCAAAATCCTAAAATTTTCAGAGAGGACCAGAAAGAAAAGCGAAAGAAGTAATGAGCGAATGGGCGAATGAGCGAATAAATATTCCCGATTAGTTCTTAACTAGTGAAACTATTCGCGCTTCGCGCGATTATATGAAATATTTATAAGATAATAATATGAAACATATAATATTTAGGTTAGTATCGAATATATAGATAATATTTATATTTCTCCTCGTCTGCGATATCATAGACTTTTTTAAAACATATAAAATATATTTATTTGTTTTGTATATGTATATATTAGAACAAAATATTCACCGTGGTGAAGTAAATGGAATAAGGGATAATATGTTGAAATAACAATATATTGTATTAGATTGAAAATATTTTAGATGTTTTAATTTTCTCTATCTTTTCTAGGAGTAGTGATGTTCTATCCAAACTCCGATTACGTCAAAATAAAATTATTTTCTTTTATTTTATTATTACACTAGTAAACTTAGTCGCGCTACGCGCATTGTCTAAAAGTTTTCATTTTTATTTAATTTTCAAATCCAAATAGATTAGTTAATAAATTTTATCATTTAGCTTTGTAATTTCAACTCAATTCATGAATTAATTTTATCAAAAAATAAATACATGTACGGTCAAATACCTATACTTTTTTTTGGTTGAATAGTACATATTCTTTTATGTTATGTTAGGTATAATATATAATTAAGAATTAATGACTTCATTATCCATTTGAATGAGTTCTCAAAATTAAATATGGTTAACTTTGATGTTTTGTTAAAAATTTAAAGTGAGATTTTTAGTCTTTTAAATTTTCTAAAAAATATCAAAAGAATTAAAATAGTAATAAATTCAAAAACAGACTTAAAAATATGAAAAATTATTAATAATAGATAAACTGCCTATAATTTGAAGACTTAAAAAAGTACTTCAATATTTATATATTAAAATATAAAGTTCTCTCTATATATTGATTCTTTGGAAGGAAATGGGTGATACATGATTTTAGTTCGGTAAAATCATTTTTAGTGATATATAATTAACATAAAAATAATATATTATTGTTAAAATGCATAATAAAATAAGTAATAAATGAACAATTATAGATGAATGATAAAAGGTTTTATGTTAAGATTAAAAAAAATTATATATCTACTAAAAACTTATAATTGGACTCTTGAATTTTTTCTAAATAAAGTAAACATAAAAAAATTGTTCACAAATAATTTGAATATTTATAATTATTAACGATAAATAATATTTTCTTATAATTAAAGTGTAGGAGAAAAAGTTAAGTAAATTTTTAGAATCATTATAATGGAGGATGAATTGTTAAGTAATAAGTATATTTGAAATGATTATCTGTATTAATTTTTTCCTTGATAAATTTTCTTCTTTAATTCTAGGTTTTTTTAAAAAAATTATTTCAACGCTATTTTTTAGTCTCGCTTTTTTCTTTTTTCTTTTTTTTTATTTTTTAGTCTTTGCTTATTTAATTCTATTAAGAAAACACAAACAATAAGCATCGTAATTGAGAGAATGAAGTTTGCTCGTCTTTAGTATTTTTACTAATTTATATATGTTTTTAAAACAGTAACAATTAGCATCAAATCTTAACATAATCAAGTTAGCTTGTCTTAAGCTTTTTATTAATTTAAGCAAATGTTTAAATGAATTCTCTTAATTAATTTTTATTATATTCTTCATGATTCATATTTTATTTAAAATTTAAAAATAACTTCATAATAATTTTTATTATCTCCCCCCGCTAAGCGTATCTACAAATACATTTTAATGTTTTCAAGAATTGTTTTTGTCTTACTTTTAGTAATGATCTCGCTCTTATAATTTCATGCAAAAAAACAAATCAATTATTCTCTTTTATATATCTTATTTTGTATCATTCTTATTAGAAGTAAAATAATTATACAAAGAAGTCTTTGTCCATAGATTTTGCATTACAAGATTAAAGTAGAAGACAATTAAGCTAGACATAAATATATTTAGTAAAAAATATTTTTTGATGTACTTTTAAGACGTCACAAATTTAAACATTAAGTAATTTGGGGTTATGAAGGTATAAAGTTGGAAGTTATTAGGTATTACTAATAAGTATTAATTAAGTATAGAGGTTATGAAAGATGAAGAGGTGTGAGTTTATGATAAAAATTAAATTAAAACTAAATATATAAATATAAGAGAAAAAAGGTAAAAAAAAATGTGGCATATTCTTTTAATAAACAAAAATATGTTTAAGTAAAATCCTCCACCATTTTTATGACTAGGCAGTGATGGCCCGTGTAAGCACGGGCCCAACAAAAATTCTTGCGAGTTAAATTGTGCGCATACATATCTATGGACTATGAACGACTTTTATGATCTAAGTTTTTGCGAGTTGATTGCGCAAACAAACTTTATATAAATGGTTGTCAATCATTTATTTGTAGTTGTGGCTACATTTACATAGGATGTTTACATCCTTTACTATTTACATACTGCTACATTTTAGTTTATTTTCAGTGTTAATACCTAGAAAATGTACCCGCAGAAGAGAAAAAATGATTTTAGATTTAAAGTGGAATATATATTTATGCAACTAAGTAAGTGCATTTATTCTCCATTCTTTATGAACTGTAGTACTACCTAAACAATTCAGTGGATCTTTCAGCGATGGGAGCAGCACCAAGAAAAGAAGCAACTCAAAATGTGTACAAGTTGTTTTGGAAAAAAGCCTATCTTATTCAAAGTCGACACCAATAGGATCCTTAAGTAAAGTAGTAAGTTTGCTTAAGACATTGTTCAAAAGTCACGGATAATAAATTTAGCATTGTGAATTCACATACTTTAATTAGCTTGTCCGAGTTGTGGCAATGATGGTTGATTCATGTACAAACAACCTTCTGTAAGAGCAGAATACGACAACACAAATAATGGAATAACAACCGTGCTTAAAACTTTACAAGATTGAAATATATATAGGCCTTTTGAGTTTCAACTCAACATCTTCCACCTCCAAATGTAGAATTAGTGTTTCTCTTAGGGCATCTGCAACCTTATTCTCTATTTTACTCTTCAAATATAAAGTTTTCTATATTTCCAGACAACCAATTCTCTATTTTACTCTCTCCTCAATATTATATTATTATTTCTATTTCATTCTTATTTTCTTATTTCATAATATAAATATTTTCTTCTTGTTGCAAATAATCACTCTATAATCTTTATGTAATACAATTTTTTTTTTCAAATTCTTCATCCTGGAACTCCATGACAGAGACTATTTTCCAGTTACAAGAACAAAAAGTGTCCAGTGGGTGCTTTTCTACATTTTCCCTTGCATGCCATTCTTTACTTGCTCCTCTAAACATATCAAAGTTATTTTCACAGTTTGCATGCTTACAACTTACAAGCATCACTAAACACCAAGCCTTGGCTCCAACTATCCAACTATTATAGTCTTTCAACTTTACACCCCAACCAAAATCCTGATATGAATTTTAAGTATAATATTTTTAATAGGAAACACTTATATCAGCTCAAACACAACCAGTAAGACCAGACAAAATAGCAAAATAATAAAATATCACAACTATATCTAGATACCTGACTTGCTAATCTTTCTAATTGCACACATGTTCTTCATATCAACAACATAAATATTACCTTTTCAATCAACAACAAAACTTCTAGGTTTGATGAATTTAGCCTTATCCAGAGAACCATCAGCGTAGCCAATGTCATTACCAGTTAACTTAATAACAGTAGTATCTGCGGAATTACCAAGAAGATTGAAACAACTCGATTCGGCAACAATCCCACATCATAAAATCAACTCTTTCATCAAATAGTTCAATAAAAATCAAATCTTTATCACATTTACCCCCAAAAAACTGAACAAAATTAAAGACGCTAGAGAGTTGTGTTTCAATGTTCTTTTTTTTAAAAAATAAAGTTAATCCTCTACTCTTTCAAAAAGTTCTTTCCTTTAATGTTTTTTATGGATGGATGCCTTGAGAACATTTTCTTCGGAAAGAAAAGAGAAGGTTGCAAATTCTGTGGTGACATAGCTAGCATAGAATTATGCAGATAATGATATTAGATAAGCGAGTCAGCGATAACATCAATCATTATCAGAATATTTTATTTCAACATGTATTTTAAGGCTAACCAAAGGAAAACAAATGACACAATTAAGAGTGTAGCCATGTAGAGTCCAACTATGACTTCCATGAAAGGTCTCATTCATCTTGATTAAGGAGTTTCTTACTCTTAATTGAGGATTTTCTTACTGACCAACCACCATTATATCCCTAGTTGAACTTAAAAGTCACTAATAAAGTCGGCAATAATGTTGGAGTCTTTAAACAAAAGCCTTATGTAGAAATCAAAGTTGATATTGACAATCCCACTAACATGAATTTTTAGTGCCTCGTTCAAGATACTTTTTACCTCCTATTTTTTCTAAATTTTTCCAAACACATTCATTCCAGAGCATGAGCCAGTTGAACATACTTGTTGAAAGCAAAGAGAGAGGACTTCATACAAGTAACCAATATTAGGGAAAAACTAACATAAATTCCAGTGAAGTATAACCTATCATCATTTACCTAGAAGGAAGAACTACTTGTGGAATGAAAGGTGAATGTAATGTCTCCCTTTTAGCCGCAAGCCTCTGAGCTTTTTGAAGCTCCTTCAATACAACTTGAAAATTTTTAGCAAATTTAGCATCTGTAATTTTCTTGCTAGCCTAAGAGCAAAGAACAAATTTACGATTATAAGCAAAAGAGACAAGTAAGAAGAGCAAGAAATAAATATAATGCTGACAAATGTCTAAAAATATAAACGAATTGTGATGAGAGAAGATTAATACATGTTTTGAACATACCTATAAAAGTGTAGAACTATTAAGACAAACAGAGAAATAGAGGAGAACACCTTTTGAACTTACACTGACTTCAGTTTGATGGTCTGTTTAGCTGGCTTGCTTCACTTTTGTAGAAGTATTTTTCACTAATCGCTTGATTGGTATTCTCGTCTTGTGCCTGCATTTGAGAAAATCAGCACAAGTATCAAACATTTTTTTATTTTTTTTAATGTAGTAATACCCATTACAGAATTACAACCTAAAAGGTAGTTTCCATCTTTCATCTCATCAACACACTATATTGTTGCTGCAACATTAAGTTAGGCTTGAGTTTACAAATATTGGACTGCATAGCTAAACAAGTTAAGTGAATTCTAGAATTATGGTGAAGGATATCAAATCAATTATTATATATGACAAAAAAATGAAATTAGTGTATATTTTTTATAGAAGGATTATATTCTATCTTCGAGGTTCTAGCGTCTAATTTTTACCTAACGATTGTGGAATTTGGAATATCTAAACACCAACAAAGATTTCATGTAGCCTAGAATGCGGATCCACTGTTCTTCGTCTTTCCAAGTAAATTGTCTTTCGCCTCGTTTATTTTAGAAGCAAGGTACTAATTATGTCCTTCATCTCGATGGTTAGTTACCATCACCTTCCTATGTGCTTCCCTCACTCTATCTGCTTCAGTGCTTTGCTCGTTGAAGATATTGATGTCAGTATAATGAAATCCAGAAAGGAAAACGAAAGAGAAAGACTACTCGTGATATTGTTCTTATATATCAAATATAATTGTATTATACAAACACCAACAAATGATAGCATTAACCATAGTCATGAATCTGGAAAAATGTGGTGCAATGGAAACAAGTTCAAGGAGGCATGAGAAAGATTCAAAGCACTAATATTGCTGTATAAGAGTTGAAGCATATGTGTATACTATACCCTCCACACAGGTGGTGCCTATGGAGGGTGTAGTGTATGCAAACCTTACTATTACCTTGTGAGGGTAAAGAGACTATTTTTGATATACCTTCAAACTCGAGGAGATGATTTAATTTGTGTATTACATAAACAATATCTCATATAAAAATTGCAACAACGCGTTAACATGAATGAGAGAACAAACCTGACTCCAAGAATTAGAGCTGCTTTCATTCTGCTCATTTTATGCTGAAAACCTCCTTCATAAAACTTGCGCATTCTCGCAGTGAGAGGTCTGACCTTGAATGATTGCCATGCCTGAACTTCATATCTTCAAACATATGGAGCAGGAACTATAGCCACTTCTGCTATTAATGGCGCGGCCTGAAGCAAAAATTAAAATTACATAAATTTCAAAAATAATCAACACCAATGATTCAATTTTTTGCGGTCAAAAAACCGAACATCAACAACAAACTCAAATAAAGAAAGAAGCAAATTTGAAGACACCCAAGTAAATTTTGTCAACAGAAGATAAAATTAATAACAACTAATTCCAAATACGGTTAAGAAATAGAGAAAAATGCAATCATGATTGTCTGAAAATGCTAAAGTAAAAAAATTAATAAAAACACCAAGGCTCAATGCATGAAATTATAGAAAAAATTGTAGATTCGGAGTAAACTAACCTGAGGAAAAATCACACCAAACATACCTGAGTGAACACCAGAGCTTATGAGTAGATTTAAATTGGGAATTTTAATTACATATTATGTGGGTGAATGTTGAAATTTTGTGTTAGAAGATGGAACATCTTTGAAAAGAGTTGGACTTCACACTCTTAAAAAAGAAGAAACAACTGGGGGTCTCAATTCGTGACACGACACAAGGCCTCATGTTAATATAGTAGCAACATAACATGTGGAGAGCTTGAGTGATAAAAGGCTAAACTACCTTAAAACTAAATTAAATAGACAATAAGCACACATGTTGAAACTAGTGATTTCTAATATAGTAGAATTTATTTTATTATATGACATATTTTCTTTTTACCTCATTTTAGAAATTTCAAATTATTAAAAGTCTCCAAATATGCTTCTAATAATAAACATTATTTTTAGTAATTACTATTATTTTGAACAATATATACTTTTTCTCTTATTTTATATTATAAGAGAAATATCTATTAAGAGAAAAATCAATTAAAAATAAATTTAAAAAGGGACATAGAATTAAAAGGTTAATCAAAAGGAATAGAATTTTTTTTTTGAAATTATCAAAAAAAAAAGTAATCGTACGAATGTTTTAAAGTAAAATTAAAAAATATTTAATTTTTTGTTGATTAAATTCTCAAAATTGTGAAACATTTGGCCTATAAATAATTTCTATATATAAATAATATAAAAAATAATGCAACGTTAAAATTATGTATTTTTACCATATCATTGTTATGTGATTGTGAGATACGAAATTATAAGAGGAATCGATTTATTTGATTATAGCTATATAATATATGTATTTAATATTTAGTATTTTATTTACTTTATATTGAGATGTGATATATTACTTTTTTTTATTACTTATATTTATTATATTTGTATAACATTTTTATAGCTACTGAGGAGGAAGATAGTGTTAGACGAAATTAGAAATAAGATATATTGGCGTTTTTTCAATTAACTAATTAATCTGATAAGGAACCAATCAACTCTTATTGCATCAGAGTTTTAACCGGAGAACTATAAACAATCCTTATAATAATACCAACAAACATACATAAAATAATTAACTAATCAAGCAAAAATATTTAAAATATTTAGTTATATATGATTTGAAGGGGAAAGAAGGATCACGTTCTCAACATAACATAATTACAATCCTTACAATAATAACAACAAAAAGACATAAAACTATAGTTAACTAATCAAGCAAAAATATTTAAAATATTTAAGTTATATGTGATTTGAAGAGGAAAGAAGGATCATGTTCTCAACATAACATAATTTGATTTTTCAAAAATTTACAAAGTGAATAAAGACAATCAGTGTCGGTAGAAAGTACAAGAACAAGAAAAAAAATCTCAAAAAACTACAAAGAGAAGCAAAAAAAGAAAATGAACAAATTATTTTTTCTATAAAAGAAATATGATTTGTATCATCAACAATCCAACCTAATAATATCAAATATATATGTAATTACAATAGAATATAAGTGATAATGATAATTAGACATGTCAAATCATTTTTACCTCACAAAATTAAAATATACAAAATATATAATATTTTTCATTATACATCCCTCTCCTGCAAAAATCAGATCAAAGAAGACAAAAAAAAAACTAACAAATCAAAGGAATAAAAAATGAAGAATAAGGAAAATAAAAATAAAATGACCATCATGCAATGTCTCAAGGTGGGTTTTTATAGGTGTAATATTTAGGAGTTACAATTTTTATATTAAATATTTTGAAGGTTATGAATATGAAAGGTTAGGAGTTATATTATTAAATTAAAGGTTAGGTGTTATATATATTATTAAAAGGTTAGGAGGTGTAATGCTCATTAAGTAACTTATCAATGGCAATATATATATACACATAATATTATTGTGTAAAAAGAGATAATCTAAAATGCCTTATTTTTAAAAAATATATATATATATATATATTTTTCTCATCATTGAGGCATGCCACATAGGCGGATTGAAGATCCTCATTTATATATATATATATATATATATATATATATTGATTTGCTTATTGTAATTTTTTAAACATTAATTAAATACTTATAAGATTTACGAAAAATGAAGCATATAAAGTCATGATTCATATTTGATATTAAACGTTACAAGTAAGATGAAGAGACATGAGTTATAAATAATTTAAATGTATAATTTTATTAGCCACTAAATGTATTGATTTTATTTGTAAAATAAAAAAATAAAAATAAGGTGTGAAAATACAAAAAATGAACAGAGAGAATGTAATAATTTGTGACTACATAAAAATTATAAACACATTTCAAAGCAAAAAGAACGACGACAGATTGTTACATACGCAAAAAATGACATCATGAGAATAATAATATATTTTTCAATTACTTTTTATAATTTATAATAAAAGTGAAACTAATCATCATAAATTTTGTTGTTGTTAAAATGAAATAATTATATTTATTTTTTTCATAACAAAGAGAAAATAGAATCCTAAAGGATCAAATGATTAGCATTGACAATATAATACATTTAGCTAAATTATTTACATAAATCAAAATTTTAAAAACTCTAGCAAAAGTAACTAAGTTGCTAATAACTTTCAAAGTGAAAAAATAATCTCTAATTATGCTTCATTTTTTTTCCTTGTACCATCTTCCTTTGCAAAGAGATCCGCAATCATGTTTTGATCCATATGTCAAACTCTTCATATATGCAACCAACTGAATAAAAAAAAGGCATATATAAATTAAAAATAATTATGTCAAAAGAAAGAACGAACCATATTTAATATATTTGTATATTATCTTTTCAATAGTAATAACAATACTAAATAATAATTATTTCCTGAAATCTAACAAATATTATAATCAAACTATATTATATATGGAAAACTAACTATTAGAAAGAGTAATTGCATACGGACAAAACATTGTTAAGAATTAAAGAGATTTTTTTAATAATACTTATTACTTGATAAATTATAATACAAACATATAAAAATATATTAAAAAAGCATGTCTAAGTACATAAAAATAAAAAGAAAGACTTAAGAATGAAATATATCTTATCTTCATATACTTTTTTTTGTTACATGTTAGCTAATTGACAAACAAGTATTATGAAGAAGAGAAATTATAATTTTGTATGTGAATCTTCGTGAAAATAAATATGAATCTATATAGACAAAATAAAGGAAATGAAAAAATAAGGACTTGAGAATGATATATTTATTAACTTCATGTACTTTTTTTTTTGTTACATGTTAGTTTCCTTCACAAACCATATACGAATTTATATAGACAAAAATAGAGGAATAAAAAATAAAAATTTCAATGAAGTATTACTTACCTTCATGTACTTCTTTTTTTGTTACAAATTAAACCTATATGATGAAAAAAGAAAGAATAATTGTGAATGTGAATCTTCATGAAACTAATATAAATTTATAGGCAAAATAAATGAATTCCATAAGACACATAAACTTATAAATTTAAATTGGAGGTTATGAATATAAAAATTGTGAGAGTCATGAATATTATTAAAAGTAAAAATTAAAGAGGGGCAAGTCATGAGTCGTAACTCCTAGTGAATAAATTAAAAAATAAAAATAAAAATACTTAAAATGTAAAAAAAAATAATACTATGATTTCATGATTAGAAGTGAGATAAACAAATAAAAAAAATATAGAGTTTTTTTTATAAATATTCATACATTAATAAAGTATTTATTTGTATATTTGTATAAATGAAGTGATATATTTTCACATAAAATAATTAGTTTAAATTAAAAAAAGTCAAATAAATAAATTATGTTTCTCTTTTTATTATAAGTGAGATAAATAAATAAAAAATATGAAGAGTTTTTGTTATAAATGACCCACCATTAATAATATTTATTTGTAATAAATTTAAGTAATTTTTTATGATATATAACAATTTTTTTAAAAAAAAAAATGAAAAAAGCTAAATGCAAATGGAGGCCATATAGAGGTGCCACATCACCTCCTCTGTGGTCCTCATATATATATATATATATACACAACACTTTTGTTAAGATGAAAGTTCTTTATACAAAATTGTTTAAGTATTGCTAAAAGTAAGGGTGTTCGTGGTTCGGTTTGGATCGGTTATTGATTAAAACCAAAAATAAACCAATCTAGTCGGTTTTTAAATTTCTAAAACTAAACCAAACGAAAAAAATAACCAATGGTTTGGTTATTGTCGATTTGGTTCGGTTTGATTCAATTTTTATGGTTTATTCATTTTGAAAGTAATAAGTTTCTTGAGTACGTATGTATCCCGACAGACACAAACACCAATCACATGAGCAATCCACAGAAAAGTTAATGTTGATTTAGTCAAACAATTAAGCAATATCAGAGTGTATGACTATTTTATGTGAAGTACAAGACTAAAATGTATTTTGATAGATTTGAATTTGAAATTGTTATACTTGGGCTGAAATGTTGGGCTTGAGAAAATGATAAAGTTAAATACTTAAATTAATTAAAATTCAACAAAATATTTTAAATTTATTTATGAATAATATATAAATGATTATAAAATCTACATATCTAACTTACCGGTTCGGTTTGATTATTTTTGCGGTTGTTTTTTAGTAAAACCAAAACCAAACCATATAGTATCGGTTTTCAAAATTTAAAAACCAAACCTAACCAAACTAAACCAAATATCGATTTCTTTTAATCGATTTGGTTTGGAATGCGATTTGATTTTGTTGTTAACCATAACCATGAACAATCCTATCTAAAAGTTGACAAAAATGATAACAAAATAAAAATATATTTTAAAATGGTAATTATTTTTCCTTTAGATAAGGGTCTTATAAGCCCAAGTGCCCATTTATTATCGTCTGAGTTTTAAATAGTAACCACTCAATGACCATCAACAAAGTTTTTCGAAGTTTATAAAATATGTTTTAAAGTATGAAAGATGATTAAAAAGATCAATGACAAATATGAGATAAAAGATAGATTAAGGATTGTGATTGAAAAGAAAATATGCATGGAAAATACCTAAAAATTATGAATAAAATCATAAAATCTTGAACTAAACAAAAATGCCTATAACATGTCTGAATGGTTTTTATGCACTTTTTCGTTTTATCAAAATGTCTTAATAAGTTGGTGATGCTCATAAGTACTTTGGTGTTTACCCAAACATCTTTAAAACTTAAAAGTTTCTAATTTTGTACTAAACAAATTAATATTAGATTAGTATTAGTAAGAATTGTATGAGTCTAAAAGCATTCACATGCTTAAACTTCGCTACTTCTAACCAACACTATTAATCTTTCAAATATAATATAATATTTATGTACGATTTATTTTCTTCGAAATCGATAAAATTTGATAATTTAGTCAATCCAGAGAAAAAAATTGTCCAATTAAATAGTTGCCTTCGAGTTTGTTCTAGTTTAATAACCTGAAATCACAAGTGGAGCAGAGCCAACAAAATAAAATAAAAAATAGCTGCATGCCTCTATATTATTTTATACTTAAATTTAGGTACCTTTAATCACAACAAAAATAATAGTATTTAATAGCAGTCCGAGAATCAATTAACAAAGAGGCCAAGGTTGATTTCTTACAATAATCATAAATTAGATAAAAAAAAATTTGACCACATGCATTTTATATAATAATATTCGATGTAATTTAACATATGTAATTTAAGAAGAACTAAATGTAGATATATTGTACTATTACTTTATAAAAGTAGATAAATATTTCTCGAAAAACTCCAATTCAAGTGCATAAGAAAAGCATTATAGAACATTAAAAAGGATGAACAATAATAACTAATAAACAACATAAAATTAACAAAGCGTTGTTACAAATATCAAAAGAAAATAATTACGATAGATGATAAACCACATGAATATGACTAATATAGTTATCACCACGCCTACCTCGCCAAAAAAATATAATATTCAACTACCTACTGATCTTCTACCGTAATCCGTGATGGTACTCAATCTTTCGTACCGTACAAAAGATTGATTATTGATCTGTGTTTTCTAAGGGAAGAAGAGGAACAGCTTACAACAATACAGGAAAAATGTTTTTAACAGAAAAATGGTCTGCATTCGATCTTATTTTATTCTCATGTAGTCATATAGTACTTCTCCAAATCTCTTGTACATGTGCTTCTTTAGGTACATATCCTTTACTTTTGTTTTTTCCATTGCTTCCTAATCGTTGCCTTTCCGAGGGATTGTTCAGCAAATACTGGAGATTTTGGGCGAGGACTTGAGTGCCTGGACGTCCCAAAGAATGAAGAAGACTTGTTACGTTATGTTCAACGATCTCCTTTGTGCCTCCCAGCACATGTAACAAAATTATATGTTAAATCCACTTTATTTGGCCATATTACTTACTTATCAACAAGAAACTTCACATTTTGTTCAAAGCCAGTGCATATTATCGCAAAATTTAACTAATATGTGGCAGATGACTGCTCCATGATCATACACTCAGTAGCTCAACATAGCTTCTTGCCACTGTATTTAAAAGAAACAACTACTTTCTGTCTCAAACATGACTGATTTGATCGCATACAAAAGGTACATGCAGATTATTATTTTCTACAAAATAAATCAATGCCATGTGACTCAAAAATGAGGTCATCTATAAGTTAGCTCGTTCGTTTCGATAACCTTGTTATAACTAATATAGTATATTTATCTAAGTTTTCTTTATTTTAATATCATTAAATCAACTTATAAAATTCAACACAACTATTTCAATATCATTATAAAAAAATTTAAACAAATTTAAGTCAGGATTTATTATTCCAACATATATTATATTTTTTTCATTAAAAGTTCATTATTTGCATGTTTACTTCACAAGGTTTGTCTTCCTTCTACTTTTTCAATACTTCTCCTGTAGGATTATATTGAGTATATTATAATTGGTTAGTTTATATAAAAACAACTAACAAAAATAAGGCATCTCTATGAAGTTTGGCTTTAGGCCCGAAACCTGTTGGGACGGTCCTGCTTAGCCTATTGTGCTTCTCTCAAAATTACATGTAGTTACTTGTGTGATACTTAGTAGGCTACGAATTCCAGAATTACCCCCACCCCCAAAGGATATGAAAAAGGAAAGCATCATTTTCACTTCCTTTAAAAAAGTATACAATTTCTAACACTATTATTATCAAAGTAGCTCGATATAACCTTCATAGGCTAACGGCAACACCTAAGAACAAGTTAGATCATTCACATAGTTATTCAACCCTTTTATATGAACACTCAATTCCTTTTTACGTTTTTCTAATAATACTTAAAATTTCCTTTTCCCATCATGTTGAAGAAGAAGAGAAAAGGAGTGGGGCTGAAGAGAAAGCGAGAAGGGGTGGGGTGGAGTGAAGAAGGAAGTTTTTTTTTTACTATTGTTTTGTTTCATAATTTTGACAATTTTAAAATAATAATATTGTATTCACTTACTTCAAAGATGCGTGGTTCACATATTTATCCAACACAACCATTTTAGTGCCATATAAGCTCGGTCAATGGTCAGAGAGGCTTGAAAATTAGAGTTTCATCGAGTTTAAGGGTCCAGTTGGCAAAATCGCAAGTACAAGTTTCCAACTTACAAATCAAGTCAAGTACAAGGGTCTTTCAGGTCATTTCGTCTAATTAATATACAAATAGCCACAAAAAATACCAACACAATAATCATTATCACATTCATACAGTATCAACACCTTCATATATTAAAATAGATAAATTATTAACAAGAAAGACACCAAAATTACAATAAATACACTATTCTTCCACAATTTAACTCTGTAATATTAAAAGATTCATATTTCACTATCACCTAATTAAAAAGACTAGAAGGTATTGCCTGTGCAAGCACGGACCCAATATTTGTGTGTTACCTTATGTTTTCATATACTTCTATGTTATAGAATATTTTCAAATGACATTTGGTGGTTGCGTAAAGTTTTATTTGCATAAATTAAGTAGAGTACAATTTTACTAAGTGATGAGATTGGCTTAAGGAGCACCAAATCAGATAAAGTGTTTCAGGAAAGATCAACACATCAAATAAGTACATTTCAAGAAGTACATACCAACCGGCAACATCCTCCAAGATTCGTAGATTAGTCATTATACCTTTTTAGAATCACAATTACATCAAAAAACGAAGAAATCTTTTCATTAACTAATGGAACCAATCATTTATAGAGAACCACTTGTCATACAAAATTACTTTAGTAGCAGGGATACTTTTGACAAGCATTTGCAAGTGTTATGCAACTTCAGTGTCAATATCCTATAAAAAGAAAATGTCATCACAATAAAGAGTGAAAATAAATACAATAAAAAATAAATACAATCGATCTTAACATGTATATTTATGTATATTTTTCGCTTTTACAAAAAATAAAATTACTAATCCTTGTGGCTCAGCCTTGTAATTTAGATGATACTTCATTCTTTTTCTTTCTGAAGTTTCGATGTAAAGAGTCCTCTACGAACGCATTTAACTCCATTTGTTAGAATAGCTTCCATTGAGTCTCTGCACCTATCCTTTTTTTCTGAACCTTTGTTTGTTTTCAGAAAACAGGATTTGGCTCAGGATTGCCCATAAAAATCTTTAGTGAAAGTTAAGAACTCATTGAAAGTAATTGATTCTATTTGGAACCCTTTTTGTTTTCTCGAACTTTCTCACTTTTATATATATATATATATATATTCAACAACTGAATCTCTCAATTAACATATGATGCTACATATATGTTCCATTATGCATACTTATCTAAGTAACATTTCTTCCTTTCAAAGCCAAATCATTCTCCTACTGAAACCCACAAATAACATGGCCAATATTGTTGAGTCTAAGCATGCATTTATATTGTCGCTGACTCTCTCTGAAAAGCTAAGAATCAAAAGCATGCTTTTCAAATGATGTTTTATTGCTTATGAGAGTTGCTCCTTTTTTCAAGTTGAGAATGAAACTGCTATTTCACAAATGCAATTTGACAGGACTGCCTTACTTGGATTCAATGAAAATTAGTAAATCTATAGGCTAGAGGCATAAAAATTGAAGGACCTATGATGAAAGAAGAAAGAACCTCCATTAAAGTCTCATTACCAACCTCTATTGAAAGAAGAAAGAACAAAGAAAATTCTTCTTTCTATCAAAGAAAATATGAATTGTAAACAAATAAAGAAAAGTAATTTACAAGAATTGAAAAACAGAGAGGAATACAACCAATTAGAGGCTATTAAAAAAAGAAGATGTTTACAACTTCTATCACCGAAAGAAGTAATTTCCAGATGCCTTGTTTTGACATGTGCGGTGCTTCTCAACTTTTAGTTAAATGACACGTTGCAATGTGATCTCAGGTAAAGTCAAAAATACCCTTAAATAAATACAAAATGCCTTTAAGCATCCAAGTTGATACCAAACTTACACCACACTTCCACAAGATATTGGTGGCCATGGGGGCCACAGATACTGAGAAGGCTGAGTTGGCTCCTATCAGCTCAAGGATGTTGCACAGACTTGGTGCAAGATGTGGCAAGACAGCCGAGTGTTTGGCGGAGTTCCTGTCACTTGAGAGTTGTTTAAGACAGCTTTTCTGGAGAGATTCTTCCTTAGGGATATGAGGGAAGATAAGGTTGAAGAATTTATTAACCTGAATCAAGGATCTATGACAGTCAGGGAGTATTCCCTGAAGTTCGTTAAGTTGTCCAGGTTTGCCATTTCCCTTGTGTCTAACAGCAGGGATGAGATGAGCAAGTTTCTCACAGGAATCACCGGAGATCTAGAGGAGGAGTGTCGGGCTGCGATGCTCCATGATAACATGGACGTCTCCAGGCTGATGGTGCATGTCCAACAGGTAGAGGATAGTCGGAAGAAGAGGGGTGTTCGTGATTCTAGGAGGCCTAAGCCTTCTGATTAGGCAGGTCCTACCAAAAGGGGACACAGGAACAACTTTGGTGTTCGTGAGTAGCCCAAGTTCAAAAGGGGGAAACAGAGTTCTAGGAACTCTAACTTCCAGAGGAGTGCAACATCCAGAAAAGGTAGACCCGAGCCCAAGAAGCGTAACGGAGGTGATGTTTAGCGTACCAAAAAGGACTGTGCTAAGTGTGGTCGTGCTATTAGAGGAGAGTGCAGACAGGGCACAATGCCTGTTTTGGATGCGGTAAGAGTGGGCACATAGTCAAGGACTGCCCACAGAACAGGGGTCAGGCTGGAGGTAATGTTCAGGCAGGAGAAGTCCGTTGATGTGGTCACAGGTATGCGGCAAGTATTCTCAACTTCTGTTTATGCTTTACTTGATCCAGGGTGTACGCTTTCCTTTGTAACTCCTTTGATTGCTCTCACTTTTGACATATTTCCTGAAGTTCTGCATGATTCTATAGTGGTTAGTACACCTTTAGGAGAAAATGTAAGGACTCATAGGGTATACAAGGATTGCCCAATAGTTGTATGTGGTAAGACTATGTGAGCAGACTTGGTTGATTTACCTATGCATGATTTTGATGTTATTCTTGGCATGGACTGGCTTCATAGTTCTTATGCTTGTATGGATTGTCTACTAGGGTTGTAAGGTTTCGTTTCCCTAATGAAGAAGATCTGGTTTGGGAGGGGTACAATTCGAGTCGTCCTAATCCTTTGATTTCGAACCTTAAGGCCAATAAAATGATGTCCAAGGGGTTACTATGTCATCTTGTGAGTGTCAATGATCTAGATCACGACATTCCTTCCATAGACTCAGTGACTGTAGTGAGTGAGTTCCAAAATGTGTTTCCTGATTATTTTCCTGGAGTACCCCCCCTTCGAGAGATTGACTTTGGTATCGACTTAGATCCCGGTACTAAACCAATTTAAATTCCTCCTTACATAATGGCTCCAACTGAACTCAAAGAGTTGAAACTGCAGTTAACAGATCTCACTGATAAGGGTTTCATTGAGCCGAGCATATCCCCTTGGGGCGTTCCAGTGTTGTTTGTTAAAAAGAAAGATGGAACCCTTAGAATGTGTATCGATTATCGGAAGCTCAACAAAGTTACTATCAACAATAAGTATCCACTTCCCATAATAGATGATTTGTTTGACCAACTCCAAGGGTCTAGTTTCTTCTCGAAGATTGTTCTTTGTTTAGGGTACCATCAACTTAGAGTTAGGGATGGAGATATTCAAAAGACAGCCTTTCGTACCCGTTATGGTCACTATAATTCCTAGTGATGTCATTTGGTCTCACTAATGCACCTGTTGTATTTATGGACCTCATGAACAAAGTCTTCCGTGAATACCTTGACTCCTTCGTCATAGTATTTATTGATGACATTCTCATCTATTCAAAGAACAAGGAAGAGCATGAACAACACTTGATACTAAACTTGCCGGTACTTAGACAACATCAACTGTATGCCAAATTCAGCAAATGTGAATTCTAGATCAGTGAAGTGACCTTCCTAGGTCATGTTGTGTCCGATAAAGGTGTGGAGATAGATCCCAGAAAGACTGAGGCTGTTAAGAACTGGACAAAACCTCTTACTCCCATAGATACCCGTAGCTTCTTGGGATTGGCTGGTTACTATCGCAGATTCGTGGAAGGTTTTTCTTCCATTGCAGCTCCACTCACCGCCTTGACGAAGAAGAAAGTCAAATTTGACTGGGCAGAGACTTGTGAAAAGAGCTTCCAGGAGCTCAAGGACAGACTCACTTCAGCCCAGGTGCTTACTTTGCCTAAAAGTGTGGTGAGAATTACACTGTGTATTGTGATGCATCTAGGGTTGGTTTGGGTTGTGTTCTTATGCAGGGTGGTAAGGTGATAGACTATGCATCCAGACAGCTCAAGGCGCATGAGAAGAACTATCCCACTCATGACCTAGAGTTGGTAGCTGTGGTGTTTGCACTGAAGCTGTGGAGGCACTACAAGAGTCTCCAGCACGTGTTCACACAGAGGGAGTTAAATCTACGTCAGCGGAGATGGTTGGAGCTGTTGAAAGACTATGACATTAATGTCCACTACCATCCAGGTAAGGCTAATGTTTTAGCTGATGGTTTGAGCAGGATGAGCATGGGGAGTACAACCCACGTTGAGGATAAGAAGAAAGAGTTGGTGAAAAATGTACATAGATTGGCCAGATTGGGTGTGCGGTTGGTTGACTCTACTAGTGGGGGTGTTTTAGTTCATCCTAGTTCTGAATCATCCTTGGTCGTTGAAGTCAAGAACATCTTGATCCTATGTTGATCGAGCTGATGGACTCAATGTTGATAGAGATGAATGAGTCTTTTGCTTTGGGAGGTGACGACATACTTAGATACCAGGACAGACTGTGTGTACAAGATGTGGATGATTTTCGGACCAGGGTTGTTGCAGAGGCCCATGGTTCCAGATATTTCATACATCCAGGTTCCACCAAGATGTATCATGATCTTAAGCAGATCTATTGGTACAATGGCATGAAGAAGGACATTGCTGAGTATGTGGCTAAGTGTCCTAATTGTCAGCAGGTTAAAGCCGAACATCTTAAGACAGGCGGTATGACTCAGATTATCGAGGTTCCAACTTGGAAATGGGAGGCCATTAATATGGACTTCGTGGTTTTTCTTTCGAAGATTAGGAGGCATCATGACTCTATATGGGTTATTGTGGGCAAGATGACTAAGTCTGCTCACTTTATCCCTGTGAAGTCTACTTACAGAGCCGAGGACTACGCGAGACTCTACATTGATGAGATTCTGAGATGGCATGGGATTCATTTGTCTATCATTTCAGATAGAAGAGCTCAGTTCACTTTGCATTTCTTGAGATCTTTCCAGAAAAGCTTAGGCACGCAGGTGAAACTTAGTACTACCTTTCATCTTAGACTGATGGGCAGGCTGAGCGCACCATTCAGACATTGGAGGTCATGTGAGAGCGTGCGTGATTGACTTCAGAGGTAGTTGGGATGACCATTTTCCTTTGATAGAGTTCTCGTATAATAATAGCTATCGCTCCAGCATTGGGATAGCACCGTTTGAGGCACTGTATGGTAGGAGGTGTAGGTCTCCAGTTGTGTGGTTTGAGGTTGGAGAGTCAACCATTTTGGGTCCAGAGATCATTCACGAGGCCTTAGATAAGGTCAGAGTGATTAGAGATAGGTTGGCTACTGCTTACAGTCGGCAAAAGTCATATGCAGATAACAGGAAGCGGCCCTTAGAGTTTTATGTTGGTGACCAGGTCTATTTGAAGATATCACCTATGAAAGGGTGATGAGGTTTG
Source organism: Solanum pennellii (assembly GCF_001406875.1). Classification (NCBI taxonomy): domain Eukaryota; kingdom Viridiplantae; phylum Streptophyta; class Magnoliopsida; order Solanales; family Solanaceae; genus Solanum; species Solanum pennellii. Next base: position 57,893,637 of record NC_028644.1, read on the forward strand.
GTAGGAAAGAGAAGCTAAGTCCGAGGTATGTTGGGCCATATGAGGTCCTACAACGTATGGGTGAGGTGGCCTATGAGTTGGCATTGCCTGCGGAGCTAGCTTCTGTTCATCCAGTCTTCCATGTGTCCATGTTGAAGAAGTTCCTAGGTAATCCATCATCGATTCTACCTGTTGAAGGTTTGGGGTTGATGAAGACTTGTCCAATGAGGAGGTACCTGTGGAGATTCTAGACAGACAGGTGAATCGGCTGAGAAACAAGGATGTTGCCACAGTGAAGGTATTGTGGAGAAACCATCTTTTTGAGGGTGCTACGTGGGAGGCCGAGGCCGATATGAGATCCCGCTATCCTCATCTTTTCAGTCTTTGAGGTTAGATTATCTACTCTTAAGTCAAATCTCCCTTACCTCTCCATTCTTTATTGCTATTGCTTGACTGTGCATGGTAATTGTTATGATATGACTGCCGTTGTGTAAGATTATAAGAAGTATCATTCGGGGATGAATGTTCCTAAGGGGGGAATAATGTAACAACCCTAAAAATGAATATGCTAAGTAATGTTTAATTTGTCTAGAATGCCTACGATTAGACCGGGTTCACATGGATTGATACGCGTAGAATCAGACCTCTGAACCCTTGCAACAACCAAGCCAACTAACATGGGGAGTTAGTTGAGCTAGGAAAGGATGGGGCCAATCATGTAGGGTTCCCAAATATGAAGATTTACCCGGATGAGTCTTTATCAAACTTAACAAGGGGAAATCTTAAGTTTGGAGGGTCTAGGGGTAAAATGGTCTTTTTCTAGGCTAAGGGTAGTATCGTAATTACCATAAATATGTAATTAATTATTTAATTAATAAGGTGGAGGGGCATTTAAGGTAGAAAGGTTCAAAATTTCACATTTAGCAAAATCTTGCTCCACCCGGGTTCGAACCTAGGTTGGAGCAATGATTTAACTTGATTATTTAAATTGGTGAATTAATTTAATTAATTAATATTTAAATACTGATTTAAGAAAAAATAAGTCAGATTATTATTATTATTTAATTGATTAGATGGGCGAATCGGGTCGGGTCGACCTGGCGTTGCCCGTTTCGCGACGGACACTTCACGGGTTCGATCCTCGTTGGTATCAACGAATAAGTGAGTTAAAATGGGGTTTAAAATCTTATTTTTTTAAGTTCAACAAGGTCATTTCACGTGGAATTTATTTAAATCAGATTTTTACCATTTAACAAAACCTTATTTTGACTAGGTCTAAAACTACAATCCTAATCCTAAGGAATAACTCAACTCTGATGCCTATCCTATCTCTTCCACGATCACTCTCTTTTTTTTTCACTTCTATATGACTAACATAAACACAAGAACAAAAGGTAGAAAAAAGTTCTCCATGCTTGATGAACTTACACGAAAATTTTAAACAAATAAGCAAACCAAAAACGTAATGCAAAGTTCCGTCGGTTTTGTGTTGAAGTTGCGGGGTTTAGACGTGAATTTGGAGAAGGTTTTGGGCAGCAAGTTTGAGTGTTAAATAACACCAAAGTCAGGCATGGGTTTCTCTCCTGGACTCCTTTCTCCAAGAGAAATTCCGTTCTACGAATTCAATGTTTTGAAACTAGGGTTTTTCCCTCTATTGTCGAACTCCTTGTCCCTAGTCTCCTTCTGATTTCAATCTGAATTAGGTTAGAAATCGTGTTATTGGTATGTCTGCTGGTAGTTAAATGTGAAGTATGATTATTGTGATATTGTGTTCATGATTTTGTTTTTGGAATTGCTAGCATGTTCAATGATGTCAACCGAAAATGATGTTGTGCAATGTGTAAACCGTATGTTCTTGTTCTCGGTTTTGAAGCCTTAAAATGGCTAGTTTGATGGTTGAAATTAACGTGCATAAAATGTGTAATTCGTGATGTTCATATGAGGTGCAATGTGACTGATTTTAAGTGAAAAGTTTTAGCTAAAACAACAATGAATCTACACCTAAGAATATGTTAAACGAATCGTGAAAGTACCTCAAAACGAATGTATAAATGTTGTTAAGTAAAGGCTAGAAAACTTAATTAAATTTTCAGCATTTGGTGATGAGGTTTCGGTCAAGAAAAGGTGCACCATGTACTATGTAAAAATGAAAGAAAAATCAGTGAGGTCAGCAGGGTTCAAACCCGAGACCTCCCCTTGCTAAGTTACAAAAAAATGTAAATAAAGAAATGGGGTTAAGGGGGATCTAATTGGGTACTTAGGCTGATTCTCCTAGACTTAAAAATAAATAAAAATAAAGGAAAATAGAGGAGTGGGATTCGAATCCACCACCTCTCGGCTTAACGTGTAACCAAGGAAAAATAAAAGAAAGAAAAAGATGAGTGGTGTGGGGGTTCGATCCCACGACCTCTCGATCACATGAGGAGACAAAGGAAAATAAATCAAAAATAATGAAAGTGAGGGGAGTGGGATTCGAATCCACCACCCCTCGGCCGAGTGGAGTAACTTAAATAGAAAAAATAAAAATAATGATGTTGTTAAGGGGATTCAAACTCGGATCCCCAAACCGAAACATAAATCGAAATTAAGAGAAAAATTAAGTGTTGTATAAGGGATTTGAAATCGGGTTCCCTTGCCCAAATTCAACATTGACACATAAGTCATACGTCAATAAATGCTGCCTCTAAAGATCAAAATCAATATATTGACATATCTACAAGATGCATAAGTCTTGTACCACATAATCATGGGTAAACATGAATCACTTAGACAAACTATGAATGAAGCCTCATGGCTTGTATGTGTGGACTCATAAGTCTAGCATACGTTTAAAAGTAAGTGAACCTAAGATGTATGTGATGAAATGATGTAACCCTAGAAGGATTAAGTAAGAGTGTGAAACATACTAAAAGGCCAAGTGCATTGTCATATGATCAAATGAACACGTAAAAGGGTGAGTAATTATGAAGAAAAATGTGCTAAAGTTAATGAATGTAGTGACAACATGATAAGAGGCTAATGTGAAAGATGAGAGCAATCTCAAATGAGCCTAAGTAAATGTTACCAAAACGTACTCACCTATGAGAGTGTAAAGTTAATGAAGAGACCAATCCTTGAACACTCTAATGAAAGTATTGAAGTTAATGCATACTTAATACTAATGATGAGATGAAAAATCATCTAATGATCTATGATGTCCTCATGCTAGAAGTCAGCTTCCATGATGTATGAGTTGAATGTAGTAGAACTTTATACTGAGCATCGATAGGCTAGGTATAAGCGGTGATGCCTTCCTTCAGGAAGGGCGGAGGTTCAAGTAACTCTCATGAGATGAGACTGTCCGAAATGCCAAGTATAGGTCTCCTTATATCTCCTAGTCTTTGAACCTATACTGCCAATATAGGGATCTAGCAGGGTTCAACTCCCTATATACGCTAGCATGTTTGGGTCACTTTGGCGGTGATTTCACCTCTTTTCGGTGTGGGACAGACACTGAATTTCACGATGCTTACATGATCTATGTCGATTAAGGTTAAAGTTCCTAAATAAAGAATGAGGCCAGCCTCAGATGATGCACATAATGAAATGAACGATACCAAAGGTGTTAGAATAGGATAATCAAGAGGTTAACTAGACTTATGTAATGACACTAGGTTATTCTTGGTCATTGCAGAGCAAACCCGATGAGAGTCTTAAACTTCATCCTAGGTATGACTGGTGATTGCACTAGTAAATAAATGAATGAAAATGAAATACGTATGAATGAATGAAGCAGACTCTGTGTTTGCTGAAGAAGGCTCCCTAGTTGAGGTCCCATATGTTGAGCCCTCATTTTGGGAAGTCCTAATGTCAAGTCCATGATTTTAAGGTCTCATGGCATATGAAAGAATGACTTGAACTACGTGATATGATATGTGTAATATGTTATGTGCTTCTTACAAGATGATAAGTTTGATGATGCATGTTACTCTCATGGCATGACTTTCATTATCCAAATTTGGCAGGTCCATTGACTTTGTTAATCCAAATTTGGCAAGTCCACTGACTTGACTTTCCATAAATCATGTTGTTAGGAAAGAGCTATTCTTACTCATGCATGTCTTTGGTGTCCTTGCATATACTCATACTTAGTATAAGTGTGTACTAATCCCATACAAATATCTAATTTTAGGTGCAGGCACAGGTGGACGTTAGATCTTACGGTACGACGTTGCAGCTATCCGAATGAAGAGCTTTCATCCGGACTTGATAGGCCCTCATGCTTTCGAGGTTGTCTACTGTTATTATCTAGCTTAGATGTATGCTTTAGCTAGTGGATCATGTTCCACTAGTGTTTTCATTTCCCATTTCATTTGATTCTCTATATTAGATGGTTGATTTGTGAACGCCTATGATGTTAAGTAGAATATGATTACATGAAATAAGAAAACAAAAAGTTCAAATTTTCCACTAAAATTAACCTATATGAAGTAACGATGACGTATGTAGGCTTGTCTCTTACCTCTAAGAGGTCAGCAACGCTGATCTCGTCTTGGGTCTAAATTTCGGTCGTGACAACATTGACATTCACGTTCATGATGACATTTATGTAGATGTTTACGTTGACGTTCACGTTGAGGCACACATTTTCATTTACGCTGACGTTCACGTTCACGTTTACGTTGACATTGAGGTTCACATTTACGTTGACGTTGAGGTTCACATTGATATTAATAACGTTCACGCAGACATTGACGTTAACGTTCACTTGATGTTGACCTTGAAGTTTATGTTGACAATTCACGTTCATGTTTATGGTGACATTGACATTTATGTTGATGTTTACGTTGCTGTTAATGTTCACAATCAGTTGACATTGACGTTGATGTTGATGGTGATGTTTATGTTGTCGTTCACATTGACACTGATGTTGATGTTGACGTTTACATTGATGTTGATGTTGACGTTCATAAAAATGCTGACGTTTACACTCATGCTGACATTGACGTTACCATTGTCGTTGACGTTGACATTGACATTTACGTTGATGTTGATGTCGACGTACACGTTGACATTTTCATTTTGTGATGTTCACCTTGACATTTACATTGACGTTCACGTTCACATTGACGTTGAAGTTCATGTTTACATTTACGTTGACATTGACGTTGATATTAGCATTGACGTTGGCGTTAACATTGGCATTCCCGTTAAAATTAACGTTGATGATCACATTGACGTTGACGTTGACATTCTCGTTCACGTTGACATTCACATTGATGTTGAAATTCTCGCTTACTCTTACGTTTATGTTGGCATTGACGTTTATGTTGACGTTTATATTCATGTTCATGTTGACGTTTACGTTGACATTCACGTTGATGTCAACATTCACATTTACATTGAAGTTGAGGTTTACATTGACGTTCATGTTTACGTTGACACTGATGTTGACGTTCACATTGATGTTGACATTAATTTTCATGTTGTCGTTGACGTTGTTGTTCACGTTCACGTTCTCGTTCTCGTTGGCGATCACGTCCACGTTGAGATTCACATTGACGTTGACGTTGACGTACACATTTATATTGACATTGACAGTCACGTAGGCGTTAACGTTAATGTTGACGATCACATTATCGTTCATGTTTACATTGACATTGACATTCATGTTTACGTTCATGTTAATGTTGACGTTGACGTTCCCGTTCAAGTTGACATTTATGTTGACGTTGATATTCACACTGACGTTGACATTAACATTGACTTTGGCGTTTACATTGACGTTCACATTTATATATTGACGTTGCCATTAACGTTGACATGGATGTTCATATTTACATTGACGTTGATATTGACTTTGACTTTCACATTGACATTGACATTCATGTTGACATTCACGTTGACGCTACCATTTAAATTTATGTTGATGTTCACATTTATATTGACGCTGACGTTGACATTCACATTGACGTTGACGTTAACATTGACGTTGACGTTGGCGTTGACATTTAGACTTTAACATTTACGTTAATGGTTACATTGACGTTTATGTTGTCGTTCACATTCATGTTTATGGTTACATTGACTTTTAAGTTGACGTTGACGTTTATAACACTCCGAAAGTCTATGACCTTAGCTAGAGACTTACATGTTTATCTAAGGTTAGTAACACTTCCATAAGGCCTAAAATAAAGTTAATAAACCATTTAGAAATTTTTGGAGTCAAGACATCAAGAAACGTCCATGACGTTCGGAAGCTAGTCTAATATAACTAGTGAAATGTCCATAGGTTTCAGGAAGGTTTAAAGATGTTGTATGATGTTTAAAACTGAAAAAATGCATTTAAATAGGTAAAACCTGGTATATAGAGTGAAAACTTCCAGGTCCGACCCCCTAATAGTCGCCCTAGGGGTCCACGAAAGGAACCCAAACTTGGCTTGGCATGTTGCCAAGGCAACAACCAAATTACACATAGGAGAAGCAAGTCCACTGTAACAATCCTCAAAATGAACTAAGGGATATAGAGCCTCTAATCTGCATAAAATAGTTTATTATTAATAATGTTTTTTATAGCTTGTATACTTGATTTGAGGTGGTTTGAAATTCAAACGTCAAGGGACAACCAAGACGTTCAACGACTACTCACCAAAGGGCCTTGGGTGTTTTTATGTGATTAAGTGTATTTCATGGGCTATTGAGGTCCTTATATTATTTATAATGATGTTTATAATCAGTGTGTTAAGTTTCGTGAAGTTTGGAGATCAAATATTCAAGAACGTCTAAGAGGTTCGAAACCTTGGGCATGTTAAGGGTAAAAACTTCTGAGTACGATTCCCCGGGGACCACCCGAAGGGCCCCCAAGGAGGATCCAAACCTTGGTCAAAAGGCTGCCCAAGGCAGCGAGCATGTCCAAGAAATTGGACCTTGCCCTCGCGAAGCACACCTGGAACGCACCTCACTGCCTCAAAAATTAGTTGGGGCAGAATGGTGAGGCTGCTCCGCGACGCGCAGCTCCCTCCCTGATCCGGTTGCGTCGTTTTTAAGTCAATTTTGACATGTCTAGGAGCCCTAATTCGTGTGGGGGTGTTTTGGTAACTTGGGGTACGTTTTATTAACTTATTTTAGGACCTTTTAAAACCCTTTTTCCAAGCCAAAACCCCATTACCCATTAAGAAATCAAATTGTCAAAGTTCTCTTCTCTTGCAAAACCCCCAAAACTTCGATTGAAGACCAAGCTCAAGAACAAGCTATGGAGTTGGATTCTTAGAGCTTTCTTCTTAGATTTTCATGGAATTTTTAATGTATAAGGTATGGTAATCCTTCATCTGTAGACAATCATTCATCTATGGAGTCCTTTCAAAGGTTTTCAAAATATGAACTCTACGTCAAAAATCCTATTTTTCAATCTATCCATGGGTTCATTGCTAAACTGATTTCAAAAGCATTCTAACAATGAATATATGTTTATCTACTGATTTTATGATGAATTTCTATCCAATATTTTGAAGAACCCATGATTCTCCTAATTTCTCAAATTAGCCTATAATGTGGGTCTTGTGATTTTGATTACATGTTTATAGAATCGTGATTAGATTGTATTGAATTGCTTATTGCTATTACTTTCTATATCAATTGAATATGAATTTTGGAGGAATGATCAAAGATGATCATTATCTTGGAGAATTGGTAAGTTGACTTAGTTCTTCTAATTAGTCTTGAATGTACATTGAATTTTGTTGATTGGTGTGGTCCACTTATGGTGGCGGTGTTTACATTATTTTACATGTTTATGTGATATGATCATGGCCTTGAAGGCATTAGATTCAATATGAATTGATATGATGATTTCTATGTTAGTAAGTTAAAGGATTTAGCTTTAATTCTAGTATCATGTCTAAGTGAATTGAAGTTATGTGATGTTATGTGAATGGTCTTCTACACTACTTGTTTAATCTAGGTGTGAAGATGATGTTATATGTATATGTGTGATGATTATGTTAGGCTTAGTTGTGGTCTATATGTCTTATGATGAAGAATATCCTTGTATCATGACCCTTACCTATATGAACCCTATATGAATGCGTGATCAAAGTACGATAAGAGTCTTATATCCTGTTGCTAAATATGTATTTGCCTGCTATGATGTAGTGTGTGTGTGTGTGTGTAATCTATAGTCCTTAATACTTTATTAGTTTCTATGACTTTAGACTTGAAGAATGTTGTACATGTGTTGTGGTGTTGAAACGGTGGCTTCCTCAAAACTATGTGATAGCCATTATCTGATCATGTTTACCAACGCACACACACTTCATGCATATCTATGAGTATGATAGATTGATGATGACTAAGGAAAGTATAGTTCTCCTATGCATCGTTTCCTATTTCTATGATAGTAAAGTATATGATTAATGAAGTTATGAACATGTGTTCCTCAATGTGTTTATGTGAAGGTAGATCTCATCTATATGTACACACACATGCATGTATGAATATGATATCATTATGTGAAAGGACATTCCCACATAAGGTAGGTTCTATGGTGAATGTAAAATTCTCACCCAAGAAACCTTTGAGCTATATGATATATGAGGGAGTACATCCCTAAGGCCTATTCTTTATGATCTAATGTTATCTAAAGGATGTTTATGAAGGGAGTTATTCCTTAGTACCGAAAGGGAATGTAAATGAGATGAAGGCCTCACGTTAGTAATTTCGGCTTCCCACATGGGTTTCTTTATGACTAGTAGTGTTGATTCCCACGGTATATGTTGTCTCATGAGATGAATACCCTCACATTAGAAATTCAAGGTTTCTAGAAACAATCTCTTTGTCCCTTAACTATGTTTCCACATAGGATTTAGCTTAGGTGATCCACCTAGACAAGTTATGTACGAATTGTTGCACCTTAGGCAAGTGTTAACCCTCTCTTTTTTTGGTGTGAGAGTAGAACACCGGATTCCATGTAGATCTAATGGTCTATGTCGATTATGGCTACGTTTCCCGAAGGTTAATAATTAACTAAGATAAGAATATGACTCTTATCCAAATTCCTTGAGAAGTGTACTTGGTATGGAGGACTATGGACCCTACATATACATTGCACTAGATGACTTCAAGAAAGGATAGGATTGGAGACTCTTATGAAGTAAAGACTTATGTTATGTATGACTTGTATGAATGCATATTAAGTGACTTTGTTATGTTAAGATATGAAATATGACTATGCATGTAATTACACTTGTGGCTTCTAAATGATTTTACTTAGTATATGTGGGGGTATGAGACTTTATTTGTACACTGCACAAGTAAGCTTGTGAAAGGGTTATGAGGGTGGTTTACTTACAGTATGAACTGAGTAAGTCTATGATTAAAGTGTATGAAGTATGAACTATGATAAGTCTTCATATGATGTTATATGAAATATGATGAGTTATTATATGATGCTATGAAGTATGTGACCTTATTTTAGTTGTAAATGAATATGTTATGACTTGTAAATATGTTATACCTAGTCTAGGGTTACTTCTTAGGTACATTTGGTGGAAGTAATATTATGGGATGCTAACTACACATTGCACTAGTGTGACTTAGGAGTTGTCATAGGTGATGGTCCTTATGTAAAGTTTATGTCTTTAATGTGTTAATGACTTATGAATATATGTGCTTGTGTTGTGAATCATATTATGAAAGACTATTGTAAGATGACCTCAAGGTGAAACATTCCACTAGGTACACAAGAGGATTACTTAGGAAAAGAATTGAAATAAAAGAGAGGTAATGTATGATGTGTATTGAATATGCTTATAAGTATGATAAATGGCTTTATGTGCTATTATGCTTATTATCCATGTCTATATTATGTATGTGAACTATATTGACCTTATATGTGCCTATGATCATGAAGTTTACTAAAAAGACATATTGCATGTTTTGAAACAAAATTTTCTCTTTAAATGCATGTTTTCACATGGTTGTCATACTTAGTGCATTCTTGTACTAATACCATGTTTCTTCATCTTTTTACATAAAGTGTAGGTGGTAATGGCTAGAGGATGTCTCATAGAAAAAGAGCTTGGATAAATCTCTCAAATTCAAGTAAAGGGACCCAATATTTGTCACCCAGTAAAATTCAAGTACTCTTAGAAAATGCATTGTAGAAATCAATGGTACATGTGAATATCACATGATGCAAATTTCCTTATTTCACAAAATAATAGTTTCAGCTCTCTCTAGGCCCAAAGTATCACTCTAAAGCATACATTTGCATTATCATGTAGGCATTGCTTGAATTGAGAAGCTTAGTTTACACCAATAGATCAATATTAAGATATCCTTTAACTTTAAGAAGGACGAAATCATTACAACACTATATATGATGAAAAATTAAAACTAAAACACAATCGAAGTGAAAGCATGCCAAGAAGTAAGAGATCGAAGCCCAAAAATTGAAGACAGACACAACAAATTACCTGAAAATTGAAGTTGCACTCAGAAAAAATGGAAGGCGTAAAGTTGTGCAAGGACAAAAACTCAATGAATAGATGAGAGCTGGAAGGAAACCCACAATCATGCAACTATAAGTAAATTGAAAACAATAATTTTGCTCTCTTGATTTCTCTCGGCTAGAAAGATGATGAGTGTTATCTCTTACTGCAATACCGAATTGTTTACGCTCTAATAAATCCCCAAAAATGGCGGAAAAAATCAGTATGATAAGCAACAGGTTCCATGACCGAGAGAGAGAAGAATGGAGAAATTGCCACAAGCCAAATGCAGTGATGCGTGGCTCTTCAATTTTTAGGGCAAATGACACGTATCAATTTGGTCCAACCTATAAGGTCATAATTACCCTAAACAATAACACATGTTGAATCCATTTTTAAAGTGACACTTCTAATATAGTAGAAAAGAAAAGAGGAGAGTCAAAAGGGAGAGGAATAGCGAAGACGTGATCATAGCTATTGATGTAGCAACTCACCTAACACCATTTTTCTTCAAATGAAATCGCCAACCGCGACTTCTTTTCTATTTTGGAGATGCTATTAAACCTATTTTCTTCGTTTTATATTAGTTAATCAATTTTTTATCTGATATGTTTAGATATCATAAAAAGGGAAAATGTATAAATATCTTTTTAGATTATGATCAAAATTTCATAGACATACTTAACTAAACTAAAGTCTTGTTACTCTAGTGAATTTTTTTTTTTTTTGTAATTTTGTGAGTTTAGATATCATAAAAAGGGAAAATGTATAAATATCTTTTTAGATTATGATAAAAATTTCATAGACATACTTAACTAAACTAAAGTCTTGTTACTCTAGTGAATTTTTTTTTTTTTTGTAATTTTGTGAGAAAAGGTTTCAAAATAGTGTCTCATCTTTAGGTTAAGATTAAAAGTATTTTTTTTTAGTTTTCACATGGAGTACTAATAATCCATCGTGTTTGCAATATTGGTGCACTTTCAATGAGGACTAAAAGTTCACCAATATTGCAAACAAGAGGGATTGTTAGTGCTCCATGTAAAAACTCAAGATGACTTCAAGTCTAAGTCCAAAGATGAGGAGTTATTTTGGACCTTTTCTTTAATTTTGTGCATATGTTGTCTTACATGGCACACTCCGCGACTCCACGCAATTGAGGCGTGTGAGAGATATTTGGATGTCATGTAAGTCAAAAAGGTAACCAAAATCATAAAAAAATAAATTCAAGAGTAATAAGACCTTAGTTTAGTTAAAGTGTGTCTCTAGAATTTCGATCCTACTCTAAGAGATACTTGTGCATTTTTACTGCATAAAAAGATAATATTTTTAAAAGAATTAAGTGTAAATTTAATATAAAAAAATTAATTAATATTTTTTTTAATTTAATAATACATATAATTAATATGATCAACTAATATAGGACATAGAGGAATACCTTAGAGAACGCTCTTGGCATAAAATTTGGCATTAGCTATGTAACTTTTGATTACCATTTGGATATTTGTGCAAAATTTGAAATTAAAATGCTTTACTTTTGTTTGTCAATTTTATAGTCTCAAATAATATATTAATAGTCTTGCATTATCTATGTAATATATTATATTTTAATATAATAATATATCGTATAACATCAGAAGTTGGTAGAAAATGATTGGCAATGCATCTGAACTAATCATGTGAACAGTTAGACACTTCACATGTATATAATGTGCTCTATCGATGAATAGTTGTTCATTATCGATTTGGTATATTTTTTAAAAAATAATAAATAATAGAAATAATATTATTTTATTTTTTAATTTTTATTAAATTTAACACTTTAAAAAATTTATTAGATGCTAAACAGTATTTTATAGTGTAACGACCCTTTTAGTCGTTTTGAGAGCTAAAGCCTTGTGTTTCATAAAATAATTTTTCGGTAGATTCTAATTGGATATTTTGGACTATTCGTAATTACAATTATGAATTTAGTGGGGTAGTTTTTATAATTAAGTTAAATGATGATTAAAGAAAATAACTTTATCATTAATAAGGGGTCACTTTTATCACTTTTATAATTAGTCATATAATAATTAGGGTAAAACTAATCAGTAGAAGAAAAGAAAAGAAGAAAGAAAAGAATAACAGAAAGCAACGTGAAGGGAAGATGAAGGTGGAGCGACTCAGGTAAACCATCCGCCAAAATTTTGTATTTGAAATATGGGTGTAAATTATCGGATTATCATTACTATTATAACGTTGGGTGAAAGAATGAAATTGTGGGTACTGCGGATACGTGTTTACTGCCGTTGCGATGCTTTACCTTACAAGTCCAGTGGCACTGCATACTAAATTTGGTAGTGTGTAATTATTATGGTCGCTGGAGGGATAGGTTTTACCAATTTAATAATGTGAATCGGAAAGAAGTTGAAAATTGAAAGTGGCTAATGATTGCCATGATAATGACAATGATTGAGTAATCATGACTTACATATGTGATTATTTAAGAATGGACTAAGTACAATGCAGGCAAAAAGTTTTACATCCTAGCGTACAGATAGATTGATGCCGGTGAATATCAGTCCTTGATGTTGATGATATATTTTTTACATATGATCCACTACAATTTAAGTTTAACTTATTGACATACGTAATTAAATTTTAGGTGTACAGAATTGTTTAAATTCTATTAAAGATATGCTAATAAGAAGAATTAAGACTTACCCTTAAGTTTGAACTTTAGCAAATTGATTATAGAATTAAATGAGTTTTTGGGACTAGGCTAGACATAGAATAATATTAGAGTTTATAAAATCGTTAACTTACAAATTATGCACATATATATTTGATAGATTGGAAAGGTTCGGAAGCATTGAGGAAAGGAAAAGTATTGGAGAAGTAGCTTGCTTGATTTCGGTTCTTCGGTGGAGGTAGGTTATGGTTTATGCTATTTGATAGTAAACTCTTAATAGTGATTGATATGCATTGAATGATATTGTGAAGTTCTCTATGTACTTGACTGTGTGATTGTGTGATTTGGTTGTGTGGTTTGTGATTGGTCTGAAATCCTGAGACCGTAGAATTTATGTTCTCTAACCCTCTCTATTGAAGTGATGCCTTGAATAAAGAAGGCTTGATGAAAATAATATAACAATGAATTGAAATCGGTGATAATAAAGGATAAATTAACGGTATAATTGGATCGGAGTGTCACGTTCCGACACGGTATAGTTGGATCGGAGTGTCACGTTCTGACACGGTATAATTAGATCGGAGTGTCACGTTCCGACACGGTATAGTTGGATCGGAGTGTCACGTTCCGACACAGAAACATTAAAGGAAAAGGATATTGAATTAATTTAATGTACTCAATCTCAAAGAACCCATTTTCCAACGAACGTGGCGTGGAGGCATGAGTCCTTGTGTGTGCTTGATATTGTTTTAATTAGGTACTTGCTTCAATTGTCACTCATTCATGTTGTTTGTTGCTTCTCACCTATTAAGTACTATAGTTGATTTTATACTATTATTCAGTGTATGTTAGTTACTATTTTGGGTTGGCCGATGATACTTACTCAGTACATGTTGCCTCGTACTGAGCCCTACTTGTATTTTTCTTTATTTTTCTTATATGGAGTGCAGTAAGTGTACCGACGAATTTGAATCGCCCTCAGCTCTATCAAGTCTCGTCATATAAGGTTTAAGGGTGAGCTATTCATTCGAGCTTGAGTTGGATTCTTTCAGTCATTACCTGATGTCCTTAGTTTTCGGACACGAATTACTTTATTTCATTTATTTTGGTGTCTTTGATACTCTTAGACTCAGAAATTGGAGATTAGATGTCCTTGTTGTGATGACTTTCAGGTTTTTGGGAAATGATATTTAGTAACATTTGAGTTTCCGCGTTATGCTTGTATTTTGTAATTTAAGGTTGAATTCATTGGTTCTCCCACCTAGGTAGTTATGTGTGGGTGCCATTCACGACGCGTTTTGGGTCGTGACATATAGCTATGGTAACATGGAAATAAAAGATAAATTATCTCTTAATTTTTTAAATTGAACAAATATTATTGAACAATTATTTTAGTATAGTAAACAATTATTGTTGAACAAAGAAAATATATGACAACACTTGTATCCAAACTTGTGATATTTTAAACAATTGAGCTATTAATGTAGTTGTCATTCTATTTTAATTAGAAACGGATTTATAATTTGAAAGTTTTGGGTGTTATATTACTAAAAGCGTAATAGATAAAAATACAGTCAAAACTGAATGTTATCCGTACAAAGAGTTATAAAAATTTATTACAATTGGTCAATGCTACATCATCGTCTGAAATAATAAATATGATACAAATAGAGATAGAAAAAATCGGACTTTCTAAATGACAAGTGAATCACCAAGCTTCTAAAGTATATTGTCGTTGACAGAGATAAATAGGGCTTGCTAGTGCTATTGTTTGCATCACATATATACTCAATAGGTGTTATAGGACGATCGAACAAAAAACTAATAATATTATGATCACAAAAATATGAAGTGAACCTCGCTAAATTAATGTCTCAAAATTTTACTAACTCTGGGAAAAGGAGAAGAAGAAAACTAATCGGAATCAATAGATATGTAAACACAACAAACATCAAGTAAGGAAGACGGATGGAAAAAATACAAAGCAATGCAATATCATATTTTTGTCGTTTCTTTTTAATTGTCATCATAAAATTTAGCACAATTCTTTTTAAAAAAAAAAAGAAATAAGGAGAATTGTTTGACCAATATTAATATATCTCTTATTAATTCTTTAATTTTTATCTATATATATGTCTCTTAACTTTAAAATAATAAGCTATTGATAGGTAAAAAAAATTTTAAAAAGTTAATTCTCTTTTAATTGTTTAAATTGACGATTAGAATACTTTGAATAAACATTTTTTGGTAAACATAACAATCGAAAATCAATATACAATGTCAAGGTCTAATTGTGTGACTGCACATTAATGATTTTTAAAAAAGTGGTCACCGCTACCACTAATTTATTAGTTGCTTGTGCTAAATTAGGTACTAAATTGATAGTTAGGTTAAAAGAGTGAGTTAGATGACACAATGGTCACTCTCATTGATTTTTTCTTTAAATCATTTTGAACTAAATTCATAAAAGTCTGAATAAATTAGGCTAATCATTTATTTCAGCAATTAATTTGATATTAACAGATGTGTACAAATATTCATATATACCCTTAACCTTTTCCGTATACATGTCTTATAAAATTATTTACTTTTACAAATTTACTCCTTTTGAAATAGTCCAAAACATACTCAACTGAGATTAAAGTTTTGAACTTGCAATACATACATAAACGTGTCTTAAATCACAAATATGTGTATCTAGATTTGTTTTTCAAAATTAATTCGAACTTACTCCAAATTAACTCGATTTAAAAAAAAAAAAAGACGGATATCACAACGAACAAATATTAATCAATAATTTATAAAAACAACAAAAAAATCTAGTAAGATCATTCAACATTTTTTATTTTCTATTATTTAAAGTATGTATGAGATTCATCATACACAAACGAAACACATGCTTAAAATGACTAAGATTTTATGTGTTTAAATGCATAAGGAAAGTTCCTTAAATCACTAAGATTTTATATAATGCGGCCACGTCACCAATTTTTTAAATAAAAAAATTATAATTCTGAAAAAAATTGAATTAATTTTTTTAATTAGAAAAAATCAAAATTTTGAATAAAAATTGAATTATTTTATTTTATTTTTTTAATTAAAATAATTGATGAGGTGGCCGAATTATAATTGGTCTCGTGTCAAAAATGATGTTGCAAACCACTGTTAAAAAATAATGGCATGAATGAGCATTTTTCTTTTACGGTAACGGCATGAACGGCTCAAACTTTTAACTAATGACATAAATGAGCCGATTCTGAAAGTTTAATGGCATATTTGAGTCTTTTCCCTTATTTGTTATACAAATCCTTTCCTATTTTTCTCTTCCAGTTTCTTTTGATTTCTCCTAAAATCTCTCTTCAAATCAATTTTTTAAAAATAAATAAATTATGTATGATTTCCACTAATATAGATTTTTAATTATATAAATATTACACTAGCACAAAATCATATATATATATATTGCACTTATACATATACATATATCCATATACAATTGACACAGTCTAATACAAAAAACATATACATAACTATTAACTGCTAATACAAAATTTTATTTGTATACAAATTTCATATATATAAAACGTGGAATATACAATAATATAGTTATATATAAATATACATATACATATTTATATTTAAACACATATAATAATATATACATATAGAACTGAAAATCACCACCAAAAAAACATGTACTTATACAACTTACAGGCAAGTAAGTTTCTTATTTGTATAAAAATATCAAATATATACTTATACAATTGGAATGAATACCAAAATATACAAATTAATAATCTTCATATACACTTACAATTATACAATACAAGTATTTTCCTTCTCAAGTCTATTTTGTCTTTTTCTATTTCTCGTTTTATACAAATTCATAATTATATATAATCTCTCTTTTTCTCGTTTTATACAATTCGTTTTATACAATTCGCTTCAATTGTATATGTATAGCGAATTATACATATATATGTTTGTCATGGAATGCAACTATGTAAAATTTATTATAGCATACAAATATGAATTTTGTATTTGCTATATGTGAAAGCTGCCCTATTTTATATCATTTTCTACTAAATATTAAGATTTGTATATCATACCTAGACGATGTATTCCCTCAATTTGAACCAATGGAGTCTGTCAATTTGATGTCCATCAATTTTATTTCTCATTATTTGGCCTTTTTCAGTGGTATGTGCCTTTTAATGAGAGTCCTCACTAATTTTCTTCTTATTTTTTCAAATCTAAACATACATAGTTCGATAAATATTCTATTGGAGATAAAAAATGTTAATCGTTAACAACTTAAATAATCAAGACTATCAAGTGCAATGTTAACTCAACGCATTATTTTAAACCTACACTCAAATATAAGAGACCATTTTTGTCCATTTAAAGAATAAAAAACTGTAAAGTGCATGCTACTCATGAAACATAAAAAGACCAAATTTGTCGTTCCAAATTCCTAACTTTCTTTTCATCTTTAATTCCTTACTTTCATTGGTTGGTCATCCCAATTATTTTTCACCATTTGATTGAGCACATCTTTATTTAATTTTTATAAAAACAAAGTCGAATGAAGACTTTTTACACACATCTGTAAACACTTAACATGATACATATACCCTCCTAATGAAACATATTAATAATGATTCACAAATGCATCACCACTTTAATCTAAAAATACAGTCAACATTTGTTTTGGATCAAATATATCCCTAAACTAACATGCATCACCTCAATTTTTAGGTACAACATCATCAAGTATTTGCAACAATATCGACCACACCCTCTCAAAAACTACCAACAAGTTTCAGACTTCAAAAAAATCTTTAATGTTGACTCTTCAATTATTCAAATCTAGTATGAGAGATGGGGATAATGCTCCAAAACAAATCAAAGGGTATTCACCAAGAATACACATTCGTATTTGATACATATATATATATATATACATATATATATATAGAGAGAGAGAGAGAGGCAACTGGGGAGGTTAATTAAGCTTTCAGTAAATTATCATCTAGTAATTCCTTGGTATATCTGAGCGG
>NC_028644.1:57912353-57988847 GCF_001406875.1 Solanum pennellii
AGGGGGGGGACAGGGGTCTGGGGAAGTTGATGAAACTTTCAGTAAATTGTCTAATAATTCCTGGGTATTTTTTGAGTATATATAAGCTCCACTACAGTGTACATCATAGAGAAAGCACTTTACTCATAAGAGCTGCTTTTACCACAAGCTTATTCCACATGTGAAAAGCCTCCGCCAGTCTCAGCCCGAGTCCTGCATACATAGGTGCCATCGTTTAGTTGACTCATGGATTGTTGCAGAAGAAAGCAACACCAAATTACAGGATTCAACAGGGGGCAGGAAAGGGGTCACAAGGGAGATGCTAGGATTAGATTGCACCAGAAAGGAAAGAAGGCTGCAGCTTGATTTACATTTATATATGGGGAAGAATGGATTATAGAAGGTGAGCAGATTTGTGCCAAACAACACATAACTTGCTCATAAGAAAAAGATCATACAAACATGGTCACGAACATTTTTATGCCTCAATAAATGCAGGACTTGCTCAGGTTAAAAGTACAGAAATTCATTCCAGGAAATGTGTGGCATTAATTATGAGAGCATTGTGCTGACATTCTCATCAAGCTTGGATTTGGGCAAAAAGGTCTTGGTTTTTGCCTTCTTTCTGTAAACCTCTCCACCTCACTCATGTTAGAACTTCCATCAAAGTTACAAAAGCAGAAACAGAACCACCTTGGGGTTATCATATAAAAATCGAAAAAATTTGGCATATCCTATCTTTCCTTGCAGGGTTGACACCACACATTTGAACAGACAACTGTTAGGTCAGTGTCCCAAGACCATCTGCTTAAGCTACTAGCTGCTATGAACAGGATTGGTTGAAATTTTCTAGTAGACTCTGGAATCTAAAGGGCTCGGGTTGATAGGACTAAGACACAATACTTGAAGTGCAAGTACAATGACGTGACTTACGAGGCAGATGTGGACGTGAAGTTCGATACACAAGTCGTCTCCAAGAGAAAAGGTTTTAAGTATCTTGGGTCAATAATCCAAGTAAATGGAAAGATTGACAATGTTGCATATCGTATTGGAGCTGGGTAGCTGAAATAGAGGCTCGCATTTGATGTATTGTGTGATAAGATTGTGACACCAAGACTTAAAAGGTAAGTTCTATAAAGTGCTTGTTAGACCAGCTATGTCGTACGCGGAAAGTGTTCCGAACAAAAACTCACACGTCTAGAAGATGAAAGTAGTGGAAATGAGGATGTTGAGATAAATGTGTGCGCATACTAGGAGATATAGGATTAGAAATGAAGAAATTCGGGACAAAGTGGAAGTGACTTCCATGGAAGACAAGACGATGAAATCAACGTTGAGATGGTGCGAACATGGGAAGAGGATATGCATAGAGGCCCCACTGAGGAGGTGTGAGAGGTTGATCGTTGAAGGAGGATAAAAGTGGGTTGAAGAAGTATTGAGGAGAGGAGATTAAACAGGATACGGCACAAGTACAACTTATTGAAAACATTCATAGACAAAAGGATATGAAGGTCAAAATCCGGGGTAGAAAGTTAGTAGGTAGTCAACACTGTCTAATTTTTCTTCTCAATATTCTTATTATTGCTCTCCTATAATCTTATTCTTCGATATTTATTATTACTAGTTGCTTCCTTTGCTGGTTGTCGTAGTAGTTGTTTCTAATGTCTTTTCTGACGCTGTTACCATGTTCCTGATATTTTTTCCCTTTTTTGTTTTCTAGAAGTAATGTAAATGTACATGTGGAGAAGTTTAAGGCTGGTCTATGCAAGTCAATGAAAAAAAGTAAAGTGCACCAGGCTAGAACACTTTCTGTTGAAAAGCTTAAGCATTATCCACAGCCAGCAAAATATGTAACCACCTCATGCATTTAGGATTGTGAACACTAATACCCCCCTCCACCAACTTATTTAATGTAATTTCTATTTTTGGGGGCTATCTCAAAATATTTGACAGTAGAATTATTCCAAGTATTTCAGCTGGAATAACCACGTATCTGTGGTATTCTTAGTTCCTTAACAGTTGGAATAGCTATGTATCTGTGGTATTCTTAGTTCCTTAAAAGTTGGAACAGCTATGTATCTGTGGTACTCTTAGATCCTAAAAAGTTCCCCTTAATAGCAATAGGGGTGCCCGATTCAGCAGGTGCAATCAACCATGTCCCTACTCTGTTCTCCTTTACTTTAGGGGAGCACTAAAATGCGACCTCAATCGGATGTGGGTATCAAATCCTGCCGTTGAGATGTCCATCAACTAATAAAATTATTTTGAACAACCTTTTTGATAAGTAAAGTAATTCTGTTGAAATTATTTGAGCCAACTTTTAGAGTATCAAGAACTAAAATTCATTTGATAAATAATAGTTTAAATTTGATAAGATAATTTCTCCAGCCCTTTTCAACAATTACAATAGTGTCTTCTTTTTCCACTACTTTATATAATAAACAAATCAAACAAACATTTCAACCTCCATGCTATCAAAGAATGGGATCGAGGGAGTTTTAGACTGATACTCAATATGCAGTGATCTGACATCGGGGATTGCCAAAGTGAATTTCATACTGATACTCAATATGCAGCAATCTAACACGATTCAGATTCTCTCTAAAATTAGACATGATACTACCTGAAGGGATTTTCTCTTAATAATCAAAGATCCAACTAATAATTCACATCCTACCAAGTGAACCATTTCAAAAAATCCAAAAAATAACTAATGTTGAATTTGCATTCAATTGAACAGCCAAAGTAGGAATTAGCAGTACAGAAACTACACACACAATATCTTTATAAAAGGAAGACAGCAACTCACTTGTGATCAGAGGGGTTAGGCATAATCTCATAAACAATATTTGCAACAACGTCCCTCTTCATCTGTACACAATTATTTTGGAAGTAAATCAAGATTATCTGAAGCAAGTTACCATGGAATTCAAACATATTTCACTAAAGATACCTGTGTGGCTTCTCCTTTCAAGCCAATATACTGTATTCGTGTTGTATCAGCACCAAAATTATCAGGGAAATGCAAAGTGATATTTCCCACACTTTGAAACCTAGAATACCTGAATGGATATTAACAGACAGCATGAGACAACCAAAATAAATCAGCCAGAATATAAACAACCTTCTATTACTCTGAACAATTTCGCTCAAAGAAAATATAAGAAATATTATATTAAAATGATTGTACTTATGAAATATAAATGTCCATGTGTGCACAATGCACATGCATGCATTGGAACAATTCCGAAATTGCAGCTACAAAATTGACACAGAGACTATGCAGCAGCAATTTTATGGATAAAGGAGCAAAATACCTTGTCTGGTACTCTAAAACTCCTTGCAAATTCTCAGCTAAATCCCATTCCTTACAAGTAAAATGAATATCAGAAAAAGTGGTTGGTAGAGGAGGAGAGTTATATTCAAGGCCTCAAAACTTTCAAAAGCTAACTTAAAGAAGATACCTGAACAAGACTTAACAAAAAGAACAAAAGATATAAATTTATATATATACACAGACACACACATAAAAAAATACTATATAAGTACCTGAATCGCTTGCATAGATTGAGCATCTGAAAAATCAATGCCATCTCGATTGACAAATCTGGATGAATTGCAAAAGCGTGTTTGAGGAGATGAAGATAGAACTTCTAGCATGCATGTGTTATGAAAGAAGAGTATATATGCCTGGGATTTCAAGAAATTTGTTGCAAGTGCAAGCAGCCTGAATGCACTAGCCAAAAGAAAGGGAACATATACAAGATCCTCTCCAGCTACAATCTACTGCTCAACAACTTTACCAGCAACTTATGGACTGTATAATGCAAGAAGTGTTAATAATATACTCACGCCCTCATCTTAGATGGACTTGTTCCATCAGCACCACCAACAATAGCTATGCTCTTGATTTTAACATCTGCGGTGAACCTATCATGATTAAAATCAGCCAACTATGAATGTAAGATGATAGTAACATGGAGGTGCTGGATGATTAAGAAATGACAATCAAAATTTAAAGACACTTTTCCGTTCTCAAACCACTTTGAAGATAAACCAGTTCCCCTATTTCGGTAACATGATCACACAATTTGATATTACCTTTTTTTGACAAGTGATGACGAATTTTATTATAAGGATATCAAGCACTAAGCTAGTGCTACAAAATATAGTTACATATTGTGCAGTTCCTCAATTCTATCTAACATAACATCGAAGTCTCGTCTAAAATCTAGGTTGCACCAATAAGCTAGCAAAGGAAAAGCTCCAGATTTAACGACAAGAATGTTTCCTTTATGGCCACCAATAAGCTAGCAAAGGAAAAGCTCCAGATTTAAAGCTAAGAATGTTTCCTTTATGGCCTTAAAAAAATCTGTTGTTTCTTTCTGTCTAAACAGAAAAAATGCTATAGAGAACCATTTAAATATCCTATTGACCGAGTCAAGTTAACTTACGGATAAATTTCTATTATTCTAATCAAAAAGAGAGCTAATGCCAGAATAAATGAGCAATAAGAGACAGTAAATTTCATGCTACATGATATGCAAAGCAATCTAGCCCTATACAGTCTTTTAAATTGAAAGAAGAGGAGAGGAAAGGGGTACATTAATTTTTCTCAGTTGATTTTTGGGAGCAGATAAGCTGGCAGAAAGAGAGAAAAGGAGATAAGGCAGAAGGAGGAAAGGGGTACGCTAACTTTTCTCAATTAATTTTTGCTAGGAGATACAGGCAGAGAGAGAGAGAGAAATGGAGATAAATGCCGGTGAACAAAGTGTTATGTTTCGTTTTCCGAGTCTACATGTGGGTGAAGACGGAGAAAAAGGAGGAACCTCAAGACAATGGTTTATAATGCCATATAAGACCTTCAAATTATTATCAGGAGAAACTTCATCAAGGGAACTAGTATCAAATGGCATTCTGATAAGGAACGTATTTTTCATACTTATTCAAGAAGGAAGAAGTGAAGAAAGATAGGAGCAGATAATGATTCGCATCTTCTCAAATTCCTGGAGGTTTCACCCATGGAACATGAACAGTTCCTTACTGTTATTTAGAGTTATTTGGCAGTTCTTTATGGTTACTAGAAGTTATCTATCCTTATCCTAAATAGTTATGAAGTAGTTATAGTTATCTATTATATAATAGGAGATCTAGGAAATAAGTAGAGGGGTGGTAATATATCTTTTATATGCAGAAAAGGTTGTTCTAAGAGATAAGAGATACTTGTCTCCCTTTGTATTTCCTATTGTTCTTCGAGATACGAGATACGAGATACTTGTGTCTCTCTTTGTATTTCCTGTTGTTTCTTATTCAGTATTAAACATCGGTTTCTATCACATTCACTCCTTTCTTTTCATTCACCAATCAATCCAAAAGGAAAAAAATTGTTACTCCTCTCCCTCCTCATCCCTTTTTCCATTTACTCTCATTGTTTATAATAGAATTAGAACCAACCTTATATAAAAATCATCCTCTTATTATCAACAATATTTTGTTTTTGGCTTCTTGTTCATCATCCAGAACTTCAAGACTTTGTATCAATTATTTCTAAAAGATTTTTCCTTCATTTTCCTCAAAGAAACAAGTGCCTTAGGGGTAAAAGGATTGGAACAAACAACATCAAACGATGTTCAACAAGAAAGAAAAACTTGTAATTAGGGAAATAACTAAAAAAGGAAAAGCATCCAGAAAATTCAGTACTTTAGTTTTCTATTCAAATTACATAGAAATTATACTATCAGGTACTGAACATTTGCTGGGACAAGAGCCCTTTTTGAAGGTGACTGAGAGACGTGGAGGAAAAGGAATGTCAAAATGCAGGGTGAAAGGGATGCAGCCCAACATAAACAAACCAGACTTTTGTGCAAAAGCTTAATAAATAACAAAATTGACACTTACGGAATGAAAACAATCAGTTCCGGATCACCTTCATTGCTTTCCAAGTGGCCCTGTACCAAAGAACAAATCATAGTATAGAGACATCCAAAGAGAGAGAAAAAAGGAAAAAATTTTGAAAAATAATGGCAAGTTCATATATATATATGAAACACACATATACAACTGTGTATCAAAAAAGAGTTCATTTTTAGCCACTATGGTTAGCACTATGTCACCTTTGTTTAACCAATTTGATGAAAGACGATTGTTAGTTGCTACTATCAGAAAGAATATCAGTAGCCATGAGGTATTCCTTGGTTTATAACCTTCCTCGGTGATCTCATTTTAGCAAGTTGAATGCTAGCGAAATAGTCAATGATCTCACTTTTTTTATGACTGTGGTGTTTGGTTTTGATGCGACAATAAGATGTAATTTGTAAGAAGTAATTGTGTTGATAGGTTAATTTGTCACATTTACTTATGAAAGACAGAGATTGGTATTAGTCTGGATACAGCACATCATTCTTTAGATCTACTTAGTATTTTTTATCAACTCAAAAGTGTCCTTGCTCCAAAGAGAGTAGAAGATTTAA
Organism: Solanum pennellii; assembly: GCF_001406875.1. NCBI lineage: Eukaryota > Viridiplantae > Streptophyta > Magnoliopsida > Solanales > Solanaceae > Solanum > Solanum pennellii. Next base: position 57,918,803 of record NC_028644.1, read on the forward strand.
TGATATATAAAGATCCAGAAATAACAAAGCACACCAGCACGCAGCAAAACTCTGTCCATCGTACAAACCTATTAAGCTTACCCAAGAAGGGAGCAAACTTTGCTACCATTTGGTTAAAGTGTCTCACAGGTACTAAAAGAAACCAATTTCAAAATCTACTTTTGGATATTGGGAGAGGTTATATAGAAAGAGTTCTGTTTTTGAGGAAGAATAATGTTGCAAATTTGAACACATATGACTTTATACATCTTTTTATTTATTGGCAGACAACTTCTCTTCCAGCCCAGGTAGACTTCTCCGTCTTGTTGATATAACCTTATGTTCTTACCAGAGTACGAAGACATGAAAGAAACTAAAAGAACATAGAACTAACAGAAAGTGGAGGCCCTTGAATGTGTAAAAATTGAAGAAGAAGAAAATCAAGAAGGATGACAATTTAAAACTACCTGAGACTATGAGACTTTCAATTACACTAACATCTAGTTGATGTTAAAAGCTCAGTTGCTCGGACTCTCCAAAAAGTTGCCCTACCCTTGTCAGATCCTCCAAAAATGCACTACTTTTGAAAGGATTCGACATGCACCCGATGACAGTTTTGAAGGTTAAAAGTGATATGGTGAAGAAAGATTTTCAATGTCAAGCAAACACTGTCAGCTAGATGCACTTACACATTGTTTTTATCACAAAAGCATCACATTTATGAAAGGAATTTCTCCTTAAATCAACTAAGTCTTTCAGATAAAGGTCAATCTAGAAAGCAAAGTCCAAGGTACATGTGTTAAGGCATATCATCACATAAGCTAATAGTAGGTTTAAAGGATATATATAATTCCAACAAGCACCAATTAAAACATGTTTGTTCATTTCCACTGGATCACTATGATAAGAAGACTATTGAAACTATTTATCTTGGAAATTATATCTGAAAAAATTAATCCAATATATTTCCTGCACAGACCAAGTCATCATTACAGTACAGACTACACGATAACAAAGTAGAAGGCCAAGAATGATGATTTTTCTAGATCCAGTCATTTTTTACTGAAATTACCTCAGAAGAATTCAAACGCTGCTCCCATGGTTTAAAAACTGATTTGACACTTCCCGTGACAGCCTCATTCAAAGCAGACACCTTTTGGCAACACAAAAGGAAGTGTAAGGAAGTTGAAGAAGCTAAGAAATCTATGCATAAGGTAATGTGAGAGTGTGAAATTAAAGAAGCACAAGTCTGAAGTTTAATCCTATTTCTAACAAGGCAACCATAAATGACAATGACACTGCCATTTTGATTTGAAATTTGTTCCATTTTGACAAGTAACTTCCTTACAACTTTCTCGGCCCTTAGAATTATACATTTATAAAATAGATGATCAATTTACCATGACCAACAAAAGAAATCCAACACACCAAATTTCTTGTTAAAGGTATATAGTGACACTATCTTTAGAACCACTCAAGACTCATTCAATAGAAGTTGTGTTGTCCACTAAGTTTTCTATCCCCACTCACTCCAAAACATCAATTTTGTATACATATAGAGCTTAACTAAAAAACAAGAGGCACAAAATAACTCTAAATTTACTACACGGGCTAGTTGCACTTGCACCTTAATTCCAACTTTAGATCATAATAGAAATACTAAAACAAGGGTTGTTCATTACAATACTAATACTAAAAACCTCCCCATTCCCCCGATTCCAACAAAACTAAAACCCTATATGGGAACTGACACTACAATCCAGCAGAACAAAATACCCAGCAGCTTTAATGTGCTGTATGAAACAATCGGATTGCAGTTCAATCAAGAATTAAAAAACCAACAACCCATTAAATCCCAAGTCGCCAAAAATAGTTGCGTCGAAGTGGGTTTATCCAGTATTAAGAATAAATATTAAAAATCCATGGGGAATCTGAAGGGTAATAAACAAGAAAACACGCAGAAAAACACCTTTGGAAGGTCGATATGCTTGAAGAGAGACCAATCAGAGGAACAGTTATGGTCGGCGCAATCGTGATCGTGCAGGCAAGCCATCCTTTGAGCAACTGATTTTCTCTCAATTCCAAATGAAAGCAAATGCTAGGAATATAACTTACTTTTCTTGATGGCTATCCTAAAACTGTCAGCAGTATTATATTTTCTGTCATTCTTTTATTTATTTTCCAAAGTCATCTAGGAATTGGATAGAGGCAAAATTCGAATCTCCGCTAAAAAAATTACACGATATATCAAATAAATTTTTTATATTTTTATACATATATTACTATCTAGTAATTACACTATTCTGTAATTATATTGTCTAGTAATTATACTGGAAATTATAGAGTGTAATTTTCTCATGCCAATTACATTAATTACCTCATCAAGTAATTACTTGTCCAACCAAACAGGAGAGACAATATAATTACTCTCAATTACATCAATTCAATAGGGTGTCCTTCGTAACAGGCCTTAAGTGTCCAATATTTAAAAAATATTTATAACATGTAGCAATATAATTCTTCTTTAACTATATATAACAATTTAATTAAATTAAATAAAGCGTATTCTTGTTCTTTTATATAAAAAAATTCTCATCCACTATTTTCTCTCTCAATGTTTCTCTCAAAATTCGTTGGTATTATCTCTATGTCTTCTTATGTGCGATTTTCTTTACAATCAGGGGCAATATTTACTTTCCTAGCTTCTTAACCACAACTTTCTACAACATTCACTCTAATTTTTTTTGTTTAGAAATTTAGTGATGTCTATTTTCAGTTATTGTCAAATTATGAAGTATAAGTGAGTGCAAATTCGAAACAATCAGTGAACTGTGACTTTTGGGTGCAAAATTATTGTAACACCCTGAGAATTATTCTAAGTGAAGACCCGAATGATTTTTTATTTACATGTAAGATCGTAACAGGTGATTCTTAAATTGACCATACGCGTAAAAGTAAATTCTTTAGCGTGTGAATGATTTTGGATATTAATTAAGGTCTAGAAACTCCTAGCACAAAGTTGAGTGAAAAATTTCCATACCGATTAAGTTTTAATTTAAGTTTATCTTTGGATCAACATCAAATGAACACATCTTTTGGAATATAAAGAGTTGCATGTCTCATAACCTATCAAATTAAGGTATTTGAATCTTTTCTCCAATGCCACCAATTTTGCCTCAATCCAAGTCTTGAGTACTAAAAGTTATGATCATTTTAGTAACTAGATACAATGTAGTGATGAATTAGCCGACAGAAAAATATTTAAAATAGTCTTTTTACCTTTAAGAAACCCCTAAACGATTTTTTTTGGCTAATTAAAGACCTAAAACAATCAGGTCTTCGTCTCTTAATTCATCATTCTCTTCTCTATCAAACCTTAAGGAAAAATCAAAGTAAAAGACTTCATTCAAGATTCTTCTTCAAGGTAAATCTTTTTTCAAAAATTTCATTCTTTCCAACTCAAATTGTTCCATACAATTTTTCTTGATTGTTTACATTCAAGATAGAGTTTCAGGGCTTCTAATCAACCTCTTCTTCAAGATTCTTCAAGAACCTTATTCTTTCATATATGTAAGTCTATCATAGTGTTGGACTAATCCATCCACACACCCTACATCTACTTTCAAATCAATAAAAGAGTAATCTAGGATTCTATCCCTAGATTTGAGTATTCTTGAGATAAAGCTGATTTGAGTTCTTAAGTTCCTCTTTCTTTTTGAAATTATATTCTCTATAATTGAATTGATATATGTTATGCATTGAGATTCTTGAGTTGATTCGTTTATGTCTATATTTCAACATGAAACCTATGAATTAAGTATTTTTTAGATGAGTAGTATCGTTGAGTTCTGATTACTTAGTTTTCATATTGCTATTAAGATCCCTAAGTTGAGTCGTTCATGTTCATAATTCCACATTCATGAACCCCATGATTTGAGTTATAAATTTTGAAAAGTTATTTAAAACTAATGCTTGAGTCCTTAGACTGGCTTTTGAAAAAGTAAAAAGGAGTTTTGAGAAAGGAATTTCTAAAACATGATTAGTATGACAATTGTGTATGTCATTAATATAAGAGCAGTATGATATCTAAATATATACCATCAACGTTTATGCAGTATGACTTTCCGAGTCATAAATGATCATATGAAAATATATTTTTATATGTTTTTTGAGAAAGAGTTTCAAGTATGAATTGAGTAGGACTATAAGGGAACTATGTATTCCTAGAGGCATCAATTTTTACATTAATAAAAGATAAATTGAGATTTCTAAATGAGTTATGAATTCAAAAGATATTTCAAGAGCAGTTACCTCTTTTAAGAGGGTAGTTTGAGCAATTATCTCAAACCAAAGGAGGAGTTATGTTTTTAAATATATGAGTTGTGTATATGTTATTGGGAATAGTATTGAGCACCGATATGGGGACAAGTTCAGACAACTTAAAGTCCCCATAAACCATGTACTTCAACATAGAAAGGGTCATAAAATCTAGATGACTCTTTATTGCTTATTAAGCATATCTTAGTGGATCTAGTTAGTTGATATGTTCTATATTCCGACAATATATAAGGCAGTTATGGTAGTGTTGACGCTCAATTTTGGACCTCCACAATATAAATTAATCATCGAGTTTCTTAAATTTCAAACGAGTTGAAATAATTGGCTTCATAAAATTCAAAATATTTTTAAAGTCTTTTTAGAGTAGCTTTAGTCGCTATTTATTATTTTTAAGAGATACATATATTTTTAATATGTTTTATATACTTAGTTTATTTTATAAATATACGAAAAATCGTCTCACAAAAATTTTAGTTTTACTTAACACTTTACTGAATTAATTTTGTCTAAATTTTAAGAAGCTTGCTAATTAATGAACGTCAATTCTTTTTTTATTTAAATTTTAATCAAATTTTCTAATCAAACTCAATTTGCTTACATTCTAAATCCATTTGGCTATAATTGCAATCTAATTGCCAAATTTATCAATTCAACATCGGGCCATTTTAATCCTACCCTTAGATCCATTCTCAAACCAATCCAGGCCTAATTACATTCCCTCCCAGCTGAATTTCAACCCAGCCCACTCTTATTCCCTTCCTAAACCCGACCCATCCCTTTTCTTTTTCAAGAAAAAAGACCTAGCAATTAGTAGTCGGCCGACTCGTATTCACGTTATTCCTTGTCATGCGCGAAGAGCCCAAAATCGATCGAGCTCACTCTCGAACAACCCAGAATTGCGAGGCTCAACTCGACTGTGTTGTTTTCTCCCTCTCTCCCCTATCATCCATACGTGAGCAGTGTTAGGTGGAACAATCTCCTTCCTCGACCGTCCTCGCTCTGAAATCGGACGACTCCGTTAAGTTTTTCGTTGAAGGTTGTGCAAACGTACAGGAGACAACTCCTCAACCTTATTTCAAAAAGGAAATTTGAATTTCAAATTCAAATTAGCTCTAAGTTTTCAACCCAATTTCCCTTCCTTTTTGCTCTAATTTTCATCTATAACAAACTTCTTCTTCTTATTTATTGAGGTTGGTCGGGGCTGGGAGAAAAACAGGAAGAAAATTGGGAAGAGATGATATAAAAAAGGTTTGGTAAAAATAGAATAGGGAAGTCGAAATTTAGGCTGAGAACATTGTTTTCTATAACATCGAATTCACACAACTTTGAGTCTTAGTTTTTGATTTTATTTTTTGTTCATCGGAGTTTTCCTCGGAGCTTGTCGGAGTTCATCTATTAGTGGTGGAATCGTCTCTAGTAGCTAGAGTTCTCAGTTCGTTGCTTCGGAAAAGTTATATAACTTCACCTTTCTTAAATCTCTCTTTGCTTAAGTTGATTGTTTGGTGGTGATAGTTGTATGAAGATTAGAGTTCATTGTTTTGGTTGAAATATTGGTCTTTGCTTACTTAGGTTGGAATATGATTTGAATACGGGTGAGTGAATCTTAAAGTATCTTTTTAGTCGATTTCTTTATCTCAATTGTTGGGTATATAGCAAGAATTGATGGGAAATAAAGGGAGAGTAATTTGAAAAGTTGAGAACTTGAAGAGTTGGGAACATGAAAAGTTCTTTTATGCTTTAATGAAAAGACATTTGTCCCTCATGGTGGTGGAAAGAACAATAGGAGAGTTTAAATACAGAAACACTCCTATTAATTGTTAAAAAGGTTGGAAAGAGGGACCCCTCACGCCGTCGTCGTCGCTCGTCTCGGCTACGCTTTGGCTTCAGCTTCGGCTTCGACAAATGATCGAGAGATTATTTTTTGGACAAAATTTGTTTTACTTATTTAATTATTTATTTATTTATTAATTAATTAAATGGCCAAAAATGTTTTCAATTAATTAATTGATAACAGAAACGTTTTCAGTTATTTAGTTGAAAATTAACCGAAATGTTTCAAATTTTTAGTTGACTAACCCGACCCGACTCGGATCCGCGCGCGATTCATTTTATTTGAACTTTTCCGTTTTATTTAAATTTCCCGTCATGACTGTTCTGAAAGGTTGCAACTTTCAGGAACGGTCAGTACCATTTGAAAGGTTGCAAACTTTCATTAATTGTCGTGTTATTCTGAAAGGGTTGCAATCTTTCGGAACCTGTTCTTCTTGCCTATAAATACCACTCGTTCTTCAGAATATTTCCTCACGAATTTTCTGATCTTTTTCTTCTTCTTCTGCACAAATTCTTCGTGTACTTTCCTACTGTGGATTGGTTCGCTGACAGTAGAGTTTTTTGTATCTACACTCTGTTGATTAAGACCATTTTACCCTGGAGGTTATATTTCAAATCAAACCTCGGATACTAGAAGGGAATAATTTTCTTAAGGGGACACTGTGAGTTCAGTGGACTTTATCTTTTTTCGATTTAAATTTTTTTTTCCAGATACTGGTATGTTTTTACAGATTTTAGTTTTTTGTGAATTAAATTTATGTTCATCTCTCTTACTGCTTCTATAAATTTCAGTTTCTTCGTGTTTCTGAACAATTTATTAGAATCAGTAATTTTTGGTTTTATAACACAGATTGGCAACATCGATTTGTTTCGAATTTTTATGCTAGTTTTGGTTTGCGTCTGTTTGTTGTGAATCTGCATGAGTAAGTCACTATTGAACATGTTTATTAAGTTTAGGAATGTACAAGTCGATATAGCTTAATGGTTCAAACACATGTTTACTTCAAGGATACATTCTTTAAGTCCCTCCCTGCTCATCAATTTTATTCCTATTTCTATTACTAAAAACATGAAAAAGTTTGTCATTTCTTTTCTTCCCTTTGTCTCATTAAATATCGTCAAATTTCTATTCTCTTGTGAACATTGTTTTCAAGCTAGAAGTTTATTTCATTTTAGCTACTTTTTTTCCCGTTGTTTTCTTCCCAAAAAACAAAAGCAAAATTCCACAACTAGTTAATATGGATTTCGTATGTTGTTTTTCTCCTGCTCAATGTCGTTACAGTTGATTAGGTCGCCTATCACGATTGTTATTTCGTATTTCATTCTAAAATATTAAAAAAAAAATCTGATTTAGCCATTTAAGAGATGACTATAGATTTTGATGAACTACGATAATCCTCTTAAGAGTTTGTCTAGGTGTTAATATCTAGTTATTTTTCATTTCTGGAATTGAGATTGATCGTTTGTACCTTATTCTTTCTTCAAGCGTCATCTCTTTGTCGTTTATCCTTGATAACGGTCCTTTTCATTTTTTTTGGTTATTGAAAGCATGAGGTATTTATATAAATTAGTGAATTTTGGTTGTACATATGTTTCGTTGACGGCCATAATATTAATTTGTTGTGTGAAATGATCACGTACTTTCCTAATTACTTCTTCAAGTTGTGATGCTCCTTGTAATGTTGGTTAATATTTGTTGTTGTAGATTATTTTTTAATGTCAAGACATTAGCTTAGGTAGTCTGTATCTTATTATTAACGTGTCTTGAGTACTTAGTGTCTTCGGAATTTGTATCCCGCTATTTGGATCCATTTTGTTTGAGTTCGATCAAATTATTTGCTTTATATTGGTTTAGGGACTGCTATGATTTGATTTAAATGTGTTGTTACTTTATTATCGTTGGGTACTGATCTTTACCATCATTTTATTGCATGTGAAATTTGTCTGAGTTTACCATGAACTCCTATTCTTTCCCCCGCATTTTTGGGAAAGCCATAAAGGCGGCCAAAAAGTGGAATCGAAGAATAAGTCAATGAATTTGACATGCAGGTGTTCGGAATAGATATACGAGATTGTATACACTAGTATATATTTAGTGTATACGAAAGAGGGAAAATGTGCCAAAAGCCCACCATATGTTTTTTGTTACTTTTGGGCCTAAGCCCCTTGCATTTTAATTATTATTATTTGATAGTCGTTAAGACATGTATAAAAGAAAGAAAAAATTACTAAACTACACTACTTTAATTTATCTAATTCCATTAATTTCTCACTAATTTATTAAATTTCAAAAATCCCTTTTTTTACCCCCCAATGATACTAATTAACTTTACACGTTGGAAACTTAAAAAGTTAAATTAACCTTCCCAAAGTTAGAAGTTACCGTCCCAAGTAAAATTTAATTCCATTCCCCCAAAAATCTCGCCTTCCCCAATTTTCTTCAAAATTTTCCCCCTAATTTTCAGTTACAATTGTAAATCAAATTTGAAATTCAAAATATTCTATGGATTATTATCAATATTCATTCGAATTTGAGTCCTAAATCAGGTATATCATCATCCACATTACTATTTCTTTAACTTTTTTCGGTTTTTTGCGTATTTACTGTGCTTGTTGTTCAAAAAATTATATTGTTGATTTACATAATCAAATTCTATGTAGATTTGAGTTCTTTATTGTTGCATCAAATTATTGTCATGACAAAACCAAGCTCTAGCAAGAAAAATTCATAAAAGAAAAACATGCATCTACTTCTAAAGACCCAAAACCCCCAAAGAAGAGGGGTAGAAAGGCGGCACCTCCTATTGTTCGACCAACATTACCAACGGTATGCAAATTTTTTTTTTCAATATACATCATGATTTTCATGTTGTTTCTTTAGTTAGTTGATTCTCATTTTTAAGTTTCGTTTATATTGTATATGGAATTTTGGTTTTTTTAGTTAGTCTGATGAATTATTTGATAGTATTAGTCTGATGAATTATATTGAGTATCGTTTTAATCTTATCATGATTTTTGTATATATTTGTTAGTATGCTCAATTATTTTTTATTAAGTATCATTTTTTTATGTGCTCATGATAGAATGATTCTTTGTTTTATTTTTACTTATATTTCGTATATATTAATGGGTAATAATTACTAATTACGTATAGATATGTTATAAGTATCAATTTGTATATCTACATAAAGTATCGGTTTTTGTTATAACAACATGATTTTGCATTCAATATAAGGTATCAAATGATAGTATATGTGTATCATACAGTCATACATCTGTTATTTAAGTATCATATTTATATGAATTATTGATAAGTATATAAAAATTTAGGTATCAACCATTATGTTTATATATCTAATTGAAATTGTGAATTTAAGTATCTTTTGATGTGTTGGACATGAAATTTAATGTATCAAAGAAATATATTTAACTTTATTGTTTCGTTTATATATAGTTTCAAATAGTATTTGTATGTAACGATCCAAAAAAAAGGGAAAAATAAATAAGAATAAATAATAGGTACTTAAGGTGATTTAATTATTAATTAAAAATCTGAAATTTTAAGGGCATAATGGTCCTTTTACGTATTAATTAAAATAAATCAGATTTGTATTAATCTAATTTAAATCCTATTTGACTAAGTCTTGAATTTAGTCTCCTAATCCTATTAACACTCTATCTCTCTCTCACGTTCTCCATATCTCCCTCTCACGTTGGTTTCTTCCAAAAATAATTTCAAGAACTGAAAATACATCAAGAGTTAATCACACTTGAAGAACTCACAAGAATTTTTAAGTAAAAGAAAAAGTAATCAAAACGTCAAGGCTAAGAGAGGTTCGTCGAGTGAGGTGTACGTTGAAGTAAATTGGGAGTGGTTTGGAGGAGTTTTCTGGGCAGCAACATCAACGTTTGAACATCGATTAAGGTATGGGTTTTCTTCTCTCTTGGCTCCTTTCCCAAGAGGCCCCTTACGATTCAAACTATTCATCTCGAAACTAATGTTGTTCCCCGTTGCATGCCCCTGTCACTAGCTCCCTATGATCTTAGGTTGGGTATTCTTGTTGGTAGAATTTAGGGATACTTGTTTATGGTGATGATCTCGTTTCGAGTAGTGTTCATGACTAAGTGTTTATATTTTGTGTCTTTTGGGAATATGAATGTAAATACGTATGTATTTGTGCAAGATTGTGATTATGAAGTTGAGTCTACTGTTATAGGCTGTTCATTGAATTATAATTATAAGTTGATTGAATGTAAAAAGGTTGGCTTACGACAATTGAGGTTTAAATGACTACCATATGTGAAAGTTTGGTTTATGCCAACAAATTGGCTAGCAAAAACTATGTCCAAAATATTATGTCCCAAAATGTGTGAAGTTATACTAACAAAGTAATACCAATCTCTACATCAATGAACTCATAACATAGGGTATGCCAATCAATGGGACATGTCCCAACATACCCTATCCACACGAACTTGTGAACGTAATAGAATTGAATAAGTAGTTATAACTTTCATAAAGAATCAAAGCTAGTTCATGAATCTATAATGCCAAAATAACTCCATAGCTTGGTCAAACCAAGCATTGAATTGTTCTTGTATGTTAATCAAAGATTAAAATTTCAAGTGTAATGAAAGTTTGGCTTATGCCAATAAATTTGTCTACAATATTATTTTCAAAATATGTAATAGAATTGGCTAATGATTCCATGAAATTATACTTGAATGAATTGCATGCCTTATGCCAATAAAATGGATAACAATTCATCGTCTAAGAGGGATGAATGAAATTGGCTATAATGTTATCTTTAAATAATTAAAATAGAAAATTTAATTCTTTCATGTAAATATTGAGATTTAAATTAGAATTCTAATTAAAATAGAAAATTAATTCTTTCATGTAAATATGGAGATTTAATTTAGAATTCTAATTAAAAATAGAAAATTTATTCTTTCATGTAAATATTGAGATTAAATTTAGAATTCTAATTTAAAATAGAAAATTAATTCTTTCATGTAAATTGAGATTTAATTTAGAATTCTAATTAAAATAGAAAATTTATTATTTCATGAAAATGTTGAGATTTAATTTAGAGTTCTAATGTTATGAATATTAGAAATAAAATCATTAAAAAAATATATAAATGATATCCAAGTGATTCAAGAATTGGGTTTCCGTGCCCAAACCTCCGTATTGATACATAAGTCATACGTAAGTAAAATATTCAAGAATAATGCCATCTACTTAGATCAAAAATCAAGATTTTGGCATATATACAAGATACATAAGTCTTGTAATACATAATCTTAGGAAAGTAAGAATCACTTAGCGAACTATGAATAAAGCCCCATGGCTTGTACGTATAGACACATAAGTCTAACATACATTCAAAAATAAGTGAACCTAAGGTGTACGTAATGAAATGATGAACCTTAGGAGGATTACTACAAGACAGCCAAAAACATTACTGCTAATAAAATGAAAGTGAACAAAGCCAAACCAATATGATATTCAATAAGCCCACTTTTTTGAGAGATGGGTACACGAAACTGACGAAGTTGCTTTGACTACAGAACCATGCGTGTCTGTTGGAGCGAATTGGATGATCGGGCCGAGGGCTGCCCCCTTCCCGGGAATCCTCCTTAATAGACGAAATATTCCTATTATGTCAATGCCAATTGAATCAATGTTATTAGCTGTGAATTCGAACTTTTTGGTATTTTCTGGTACGTTGTTATGAGCAGCTCTGGTGCTCGATCTTAGGTCTGAGGTATGGGTCGAATCATGATAAAGAAGGTTCGGTGGTTGTATAATTTCCAAGCGGAAAGTCGTATACTTTAAAAGTAGATGGAGTGATCAAGCGGCCCTTCTTGCGCCAACATACATCCAATGGCATAGAGTGATGCGTCAGTATGAACATGGAACTCCTTATTCCGTCAGTAGAGTGATTGCCAAAACCTAGGTATATTTTCGGAGAATAATAAGAAGAGACGGTTGTAGCTTTTAGAGACTATCCTCTGCAGCTGTAGCTACGTGGAAGCCATCCGATTTGCCACAAAGTGGTGACGAAACGTATAACTTGTACAAATCTTTCCATTTTCCAAGTCGATCCGATCCATTCGTTCGTAGAGCTATTTACTCGATCGCAGACATTTCTGGAACACCTCTAACAGAGGGGCAAATAGTCAATTTTGGCACTCGAGGGTCAATCTCCGTTCAGCCCGAGGAAACCTTTGCACGCCTTCGTTACCTTTTGGGAGGCCTACGCCCCATAGATACTGTCTACCTGAGACTGTTCGGACTTGCTTGAATCGATAGGCTTACCAGGCTTCTCTGTCTATTTAATTGATTTTGTTGCAGACTCTTCCCCACGCCTATTTCTTCCCCAAGACAAGAATGTCTATTCGTTTTTACCTTACGAACAAAGGCGACCATGGGGACCGGTTCCTTCTTTCTTTATGTTATGTCGGTTGCGGTGGAGGGCACTTAACCAGAGTTCTTGCGGGTAGGCTTCTCATTCCCGTTACGAGAATGAAATGACGCCCCAGCTTGACTCGAGACCAAGACTCCTTACAACTCGCACCAATCGCGGCACTGAGCGGCCAGATCATTGAAGAGGAATCAAAAATTCCTATCAAGTATGTCCCTCAAGAGAATAAAGAGAGAACCTTCCTCTACTGGAGAAAATGAAAAAGAGAATCTCACGAGTGTAAGATACGCTAAATGGCCAAGTGCATTGCCATATGATGAGATGAACTATGAAATGAAGAAATGAACATTCACGTAATAAGAGGTGAGTAACTATGAAAAACAAAGGTGTTAATAATGAAGAAAGTGGTGACAATCATGATGTGAGGCTAATGTATATGATGAGAGCAATCTCAAATGAGCCTAAGTAAATGTTACCAATACGCACTCACCAATGAGAGTGTAAGATAATGAAGAGACCAGTCTCTATGAACACTCTAATGAAAATATTGAGTTTAAAACACTTAATACTAATGATGAGATGAGAAATCATCTATTGAGCTGTGATGTCCTCATACTAGAAGCCAGCTTTCATGATGTATGAGTTGAATGTAATGGAACTTTATACTGAGCACCGATAGGCTAGCTATGAGTAGTGATGCCTTCTTTCGGGAAGCGCGGAGGTTTACATAACTCTCATGAGATGAGACTGTCCGGCTTGCCGGGTATGTGTCTCCATACATCTCCTAGTCTTTGAACCTATACAGCCAATATAGGGATCTGGCGGGGTTAAATTCCCATATACGCTAGCATGTTATTGAGTCACTTTGGCCGGTGATTCCACCTCTTTTCGGTGTGGGGGAGACACTGGATTTCATGATGCTCACATGATCTATGTTGATTAAAGTTAAAGTTCCCAATAAATGAATGAGGACAGCCTCAAATGAATCATATAAAGAAATGAATGATACCGAAGGTGTTAGGATAGGATAATCAAAAGGTGAGCTACATTCAGGTAATGACATTTGGTTATTCCTGATCATTGCACAGCAAACCCGATGAAAGTCTTAAATTACATCTTAGGTATAGCTGGTGTTCACACTGGCCTATGAATGAACTGAAATGAGGTACGTATGAATGAATGAAGCAGACTCTGTATTTCCTAAAGAAGGCTCCCTAGTTGAGGTCCCATATGTTGAGCCCTCATTTTGGAAAGTCTTAAGGTCAAGTCCATGATAACAAGGTCTCATGGCATATGAATGAATAATATGAAAGAAACTATGTGTTATATGTTTATGTGCTATATGAAGATGTTATGTGTTGTGTGTAGTACGATAATTATAATGATGCATGTCACTCTCATGGCATAACTTTCCCAATCTCAAATTGGCAAGTCCACTGACTTGACTTCCAAAAATCATGTTGTTAGGAAAGAGCTATTCTTTCTCATGCATGTCCCTGGTGTGTGCTTGCATATACCCATACTTAGTACAAGTGTGTACTAATTCCATACAAACATATACTTTTAGGTGCAGACACAGGTGGACAGTAGAGCTACAGGTTCATTCTTGCAGCTACCCGGACGTCAGCATTCATCCAGAGTTTGGTAGGTCCTCATGCTTTCGAGGATGCTACTGTTTTACATTCTAGCGTAGTTTTAGAGTCGAGCTAGTGGAGCATGTTCCACTAGCGTTTCTTTCCTGTTTTGGTTCAGACTTTGTATTGGTGCTATTTTGGCCGATATACAATTAATACTTAATGAATTATTTCTTTCAGTTGCTTATCTCTTAAATGTTAGATGGTTGATGATGAACGATTACGAAATATAAAGAAAATATTTAGCAAGTATATTTAAAGAATAAATTTTTTTTAATTTTCCGCTAAAATTAACCTATGTAAAGTAAGAATGACGTAAGTAGGCTTGTTTGCAACCTCTGAGAGGTCAACGACGCCGGTCGCGCCTGGGGTCTAGATTCCGGTCGTGACATTGTAAGTTTCATGTTAACATGTTAAGTTATATTTAGTATCAGTATTAGGCAATTTTTAGTATCTTTTAAAACAGAAACATTATTATATGCAGTCAATAGTTTAGAAACTTTTTATATATGTTATAATTTGATAAAATTTATTTGTTTTATTGCAGAACATGAATTACGTCATTAAACATATTCCAACTAATGCATTAAAGTTTGGTCCAACATATAACACGAATTTTGTTGAACACTTAGTATCATCTATTAAGGATGAAGGTATGAAATTATTTAAAGAAACAATTTTTGCACCATACCTATATATCCCTACATGCAATTACCAAGGCCAAATTATTAAATGTTTATACTTGTTAGAGATTGAGCATGATAATTTATATCAAGAGATTCACATTCGCCATGCCAAAAGGAATGTGTTGAAATTTAGTATCAGTGATTTTGCCATTGTTACTGGTTTGAGTTGTAAAGGTAATGTAAAGGACTTTACATATCCGGACTCAAAAACCAGTAGGTTAGTTGAAAAATATTTTCCTGATACTACATATAATGTTAATAAACAAAGATTGGTAGATCGGTTTATGGTAGGTGAATGAGACAATAATGAGGATGCCCTTCAGATGGCTATACTGTATTTTATTCATACATTTTTGTATTCCAACTTGGTGATACACGAATTCCTATTGAAGATTTCTCTATGGTGGAAGATGGTAGTTACCAACAGTTTCCTTGGGGAATAGTTGCTTTTCAAAAGTTAATGAAATCTTTTCAAAAAAAGTGCAAACCCTCCAAGAAGTTGTATCGGTTGAATGGATTTCCATATGCATTTAATATATGGATTTATGAATGTGCTTCTACGATAAATACCGATATTGTTGTCAAAGAAGGAAATGGTATACTGAGGATTTGCAACTGGCAAGTTGTTGGTTTGAAGCCCAAGTTTGAGTTGTTTATGGAAACAATTTTTTCAAAGGTAGTTAATTCAATACAACATTCTTAATTAATTATTTTAATTATGAGATACAACTTTAATATGTTTATTGTCATTAATTAATTGTTTGTTTGTTTTAGATTGAATGTTCTAACATTCAGCCAACTCCTGAGGAAATAGCATCACTTGGGTTACCAGATCACAATTATGTACCTCCAGATAATGATGATGTGCATCCGGAGGAGGTTCCTGGTTTTGAAGACTTAACAACAAAACCTCCAGATATTCTGTTAAAGAGAACATCAATAGGTGCTAATGTAGGAACAACCCCACCAAAACGGAAGAGAATAAAGGTTGTACATCCACATAAGTATGATCTATCAAGACATTCAAAACCACATAAGGAACCAGATCAGCAACCAGATCATTCATTCCAAAGTCCAGAACCACAATAAAAAGAATCTGAGAATGTATCTGGTGTTGGTGTTTCTCCAAATTCATTCAATGAAAAAACAAGTTTGGGAAGTTCAGAAATTGATGATTTGAAAAAGTTCATTAAGTCTTATGTAAGTAATCAAGTAATTTAAACTCTTATATGATTTACTGTTACTATTTATTATATGTTAATTTTGATTATAGGTTGACAAAAAATTTGGAGATCTTGATAGTAAAGTTGAAGCTCTTGAGGCATTAATAAAGAGTAACCATTCAGAATTGTTGAAAGTTGTTGGTGCGAGAGGAAAAAAAATCTTAGAACGTGATATTTTAATTTTTTTTAATTCTTTCTGATTTTTTAAGTGAAGTTGATTTTTTTAAAAAAATTGAAGGATACGGGAGGAGTCTCATCGCCACACATGATGGATGATTCTGTGGCAAAAGACAATGTTGATACACAATTCAATTCTGGTAACTCTGATGAACCAACTGTTTCACATAAGCATAAGGATTGTGCAACTGTAGATGATGATGCTGAAAATTCTGATGTTGTTGGAAAACAAAAGGTTTCTTCTACAGATGTAACAAAGATATTTAAGTATATTATACTTAATTTATTATATAATACCTTAATATTTTTGTGCATTAGAAATTTTAATGAAGTACTTTTTTGTATGCTTGATACTCTAATCCATCAATTTTTATATGCTAATTGATGATATATCATTGATTAACTAATTGTTTAGTTTTGAACTATAAAGGATGACCTAAATCATGTATTTGGTATATACTTTAATTTATGAAATTGATTACGTTATTTTTTAAGTATCACTGACTGGACAACACACATTAATAGAATAACTCTGATCATCCGACTGTTTCACCAAAGCATATGAAATTTGCAACTGTTGATGATGTTGCTGAAACTGTAGAGGAGGTTGAAAAACAAAAGGGGTCTATTGAAGATGTAAAGAAGGTAATTAAATATCTGATACTTAATACATTGATTGATACTTTATTATTCTGTAAAACTTTTAATAAAGTCTCTTTTCAGATGGTTGATACCTTATTCCATCAATTTATCTTTGAAAACTGTATGTCATCAACAATTGCCTAATTTTTTTACAGTAAAAATATATATGATGTTTTTAATCATGAATTTTGGTATATAAATTATTCTATTAAATTGATTAATGTATTTTAAGTATCGCAGACTGCATAATATATATTAAAAGACTAACAATTACTTTATTTGTTCAAATATTATTATTTATTTTGGATCATGGTGCTGACATAATTAAAAAGCAAGTTGAAAAAAATTATTATATTTTAAGTTGCATAAGTTATTGAAATTATAGTTTGTTTGTTAATTATTTAATTTACACAGAATTCTACCTCATCGGTCTCCTTCAAACCTGAAAATGAAGCAGTGACAGATGCATTTGCACATGAATCACCAAGCCGGAAAATTAATGTCAACCCATTGGATGTTGTCATTCCTCTACAGCTTACCTTGAGCGATGATATGTTATCAGACAGTCAACTACCCACCGAGCTTGGTGTCAGTGATGTTGATACTAAAACTCCTGCTCAGCGTAACAGGATGCCTTCTAAGGTTTTGCAGTCTTCCTATGTGCATTCTTTTGAATCAACTGATAAGGGCAAGGACAAAATAGATGATCATATCTGTCAATTTACTCCATTTGATGATTGCCGAATCACATCTCAAGTATCGCCGGGTTTAATGCAAGAGTTTTTAGATTGTATTCAAAAGGGACTCCTTAAATCACACGCCAATAAGTAAGTTTTTATTAATAAAGTTTCTTTATAAAATTATTTTTTTAAGTACTTTAATTTTGAATTAAAATTTTTTATTATAGGAAACCTGATGATGATAAATATAGAGGCAAATCTGCTAAATTTGGGTTTGATTATATGGATTTTGTTGTCGCATTTCCAGTTGACAAGAACTGGTTTTATACCATGTCACATCCAATGAAATGTTGGACTGATCAGGTACATTATGCATTTAAATTATTGAAATAATACAATTTATAGATCGTTCATATTATTTAGACATCTACTTGCAAATTTATCTATACCGTTATTCAATCTATATTTATTTTTCAAACTGTGCAGATTTTATATTGTGTTTTTTTATATATATAACAGCATCTAGATGTAATTTTTACCATTTACGGAAGAAGTCAAAATCAAGAGGATTGGATCAATACAGATACACTACGGTCAACTGCTTGTTTAAGTCATACATCAACATTGTATATAATAGGTATTATTGTGCTCCTGCTGATGAATCTCTGACAACACAACAACATATTGGCCGTGATGTTGCTATAGCTGGTTATGAAAGGTCTATAAAAGACATCATTAATGGATTTTTGATACCTGCTTCGTTACCTTGGCATCTAGTTGATGAGGTTTATATTCCTTTTAATTGTGGCAAAGATTTTCATTGGGTGTTGGTTGTGGTTGTTTTGAAGAATATGTTAATACATGTGTATGACTCATCTGATGGGTCAAGGAAAAGAGTGCCCTCTGAAGAGATTAATCAGTTGTCTGTAATGCTTCCAAACTATCTACATGATAGCGGCTTTTTTGATAAAACGGATAGAATTAATTGGTTATCATTGGAGGCGTACAGAGACAAGAAAACAGGTAAACTGTTGGGTCCTCAACATTCATTTACAGATGAATATGCGCAAGAGATTATGCAACAACAAAGCGATAGCCTGTAAGTATTTGTCAATCAATTTTTAATTGTTTGATAGAATGTTAGCTTTTAGATTTTCTTTACATTCAAATCCTTTTTAATGTATCTTCATTTTTTCCCCAGTGATTGTGGACTGTTCGTAGCTGCTTATGCAGAATATTTGAGCGACGATATCAAAATTTCATCTGTTGGTCTTCAGAGTGACTATCTTCGCAACGAATACGGAACATTGTTATGGAAGTATGGCATGGACAAATTCAATGTTGGATATGTTAGTCATAGCGATGATCCAACAAGGCCAAAGGACGGGTTTTCTAAACAGGCAGAAGATGCATTGGTTTGATATTGATTAGTTAGGTTTATATTATTTTTGAATTATTATTGGAACGGAATATTTTGTATTTCAACTTCTATTTTTCTTTCAATATTACTAAGCATTTTCTAGTTTTAACAATTTATCTTCTCTTAATTTTTTTAACAATATAACTGTTAAGTTATTTATTCAATTATGACACAAAATGACACATAATTATTTAGTTATAATTTATTAATTATTCGATAAATAACAATATATGATACTATATTATAATCAGATTCGAAGTAACAATAGAATTATTACAAATATGATTCTTATTTTAGTATCTAAAAATAAAATAAGTATATCTTTATTATATAATGCAAAATATTGTGTTCATCATATTTAGTATCGTTCAAGAGTTTGAATAATATACTTATATATATACATTTAGTTTAGTCTATATTTTTGTCAACTGTTTGAATTCAATTATGTTAGTTGATTAACAATACATATAATTAATTTTTGTAAAAGTTAGTTCTACAAAATAACATATGATACCATATAAAGTATGTTCATAATATAACTGATAATATTTTTACAAGCTTGTTACTAGTTTATTTAATTACACCATACTAAATAATTTATATAAGTAATATATACAAAATAAATGATGATACCATAATAAATTATTTTCTGAGTATATCTGATACTATTTTTACACAATTATACTAGTTTATACAAAATAAGTTACTCCAAAATGTCATATTTTTCGTGCAAATCAAAATGTATGTACTATATTACAATCAGATACACAAAACACATAATATGCCACGTGTTAGCAACATAAAAAATTCAATTTGTATAACTTTATTAATTAATACAACATTATGAACATAATATATTTAGTATCGTAAGAATTACATATCATATAATAAACTATAAATATTTGATATCAATTATTGTTTTGAATGGGATAACAAATTTTTGTTATCAGATCCATTTTACGTTTACCATTTTATGTAATTGAGAATAAACAAGTTATAAATTTTTACAAATTTATAAATGTCTTTGCACGTAATGTAATACAGTCAAAATTTGATATATTTAGTATCAAATCAGATTTTGAAGCTTAAATTATTCACATGCTGTTAATCATATCAAATAAAAAAAGTTCACATATTATTATCAAATTAAAAATATCCAGAAACATTATTACACATCAAAGATACTAAAAAAATATAAATCAAGAATCTTATGGAAAGAAGGTACATGTTCTTTTATTATGACCTTCTTGACCACAACGTCCACAACAATTCGTTTTTGTTGTTATCTTTTCATCAAGATTTTTCTTCATCTTTTTTCATGGTCTCCCAGGCATCTTTTTGTATCTAGGTGGCAAGACCACTTCTTCCGAAACAGAATCCGGAGCTTTCCATTCTCTTTTGTCTGGCATTGGTTCTATTCGAATTGAATAAGTATTTGTTAATGCATCGTGTTTATAATAACCAGAGCAGTAGGGGTGTACATATGTTATATTCTTCTTCTTCAAGACGGCTATTGCATGTGGACAAGGTATCTCGTCAAGTTGAAATCTTCCAAATGAACAAGTTTTCCTCTCAAGACAAACAATGTATCTAATCCCACCTTCATACACTGAAAAATAAACTCAGAAGATGTAACAACCTGCAATCTTTTTTAAAAAAAAGAGACAGTCAACAATTTTTCTTTTTCATTTTTGTTTAACAATAAAATAATAAATACGAAGAAATTATGTTCCTTCATTTTTGCACTTTTTGATGCGTTTAAAATCAATATTTCTTCAAATTCTTTTGTATAAGAAGCTGTTTCTCTATTTTTGCAATTCCAAGAACCAAATAGAATTCTAACTTCCTCCAAAAAATGTATAATAGGTAGTTGTCGTGCATCAACAAGACATCATTGATACATTCAGCTATATTTGAAGTCATCATTCTCCCACGGTTCACTGTTGCATGAGACCTAGACCACCTTTCATACCCAGCATCTTGAAGATACTTTTTTACTCTTCCATCTATTTTATCCAATTTAGCCATCAATTTTTTAAAATCTTCTTTTTTATAAGCCTTAGCCATTGAATAAAACAGATCACTTAGAATGGTCCTGCTTCTCCTAAAGTTTGAACACACATTTTTCCAGAGGTGCCATATGCATGCAAAATGAGGAATAGTTGGATAAACAATACTCACACCTTTCTTTATACTTTCATTTCTGTCAGATACAACACACATTTTTTCCCTCTCACCAAATGCATTCTTAAATTGTTGAAAGAACCATGTCCATGAACAATCATTTTTCGTGTCTACAATTCCGTACGCCAAAAGCAACATGCAACCTTAATATATAAACACAAAACAACATATACTAAATAACTACTTAATATTAAGAAAATAATAAAATAAATTCATAAACAACATGTCATACCTACTCCATCGAGTGTACTAGCAGGCACAAATGTACCTCAATAAGCTCCACTAAGATGTGAAGCATCAACAACAACAAATGGCCTACAAAACTCAAATCCTCTCATCATTGGCCTTAATGATATGAAAAGATACATAATTCATTGTATCCAGACTTATGCATCCTTATATATGAATTTGGATACACAGTTTCAAGCATATATATGTATCTTGGCATGTTTATGTATCCATCAGCAGGTTTACCTCTTATAAGTTTCAGTGCACGTTTTTTTGCCGTCATGCCTGTTGATAAGAAATCTCAACGCCATACATTTCCTTGATATCATCAATTATATCGTTCGGAGTATTTTTTTTCTTTTATGATTCCCTAATTTAGGCGCTATCACACCACTAACAACCCCAACTGTGGCTTGTACCTTGCTTAATACCCTATCCCTTAATGGACAGGTATGTTCATTATTAAATTATCTCACAATGAATGTTTCTGAATTCTTCCTAACAGATGCCTTGAATTTCCAACAACAATCATCTGAATGACAAATTAATACGTAGCTGCAATAAAAAAAACATATCTAAGATTGACTGTTTTAATAAACAAAAAAGAAAAAAATTAGAAAAAGATACTTTATTTCATTTTCACAATAGAAATTATACTTCATAATAAATATGTAACATCTTGATAACTTATTTTGTAAATTGATCAAAAAAAATACATTTACTGGTTTTACCATTCAAAATATGAAAAACATCATTACGATCAAATCATATTACACAGAAAACTACACGCAACATACAATATTAATGTATCATACTAAATATATTACAAACAAATTATATATAATTAAAAATATTAACATATTAATTGAAAACATACCTTTTGTTATCAGATTTTTTAACTTTAAAGTTGAAACTATTCTTTATTTTGTAATTTTTCATTACCGCCTTCAGAGTTGACTTATCCTTATACATTTGATTCTCTTCCACAACTGAATTATTGGTGTCTGATATATACTAATCAACATCCATTTCTGGTATGTAATATGCATCATCAATTAATGATTCAACAATATTGAGAGACTTTGCGTCGCTTTTTTTACCCTCAACACTCATGATGGCACCTGTTGTTGCATCGAAATTTATTATCTCTTCAACACCTTTATCTGAAGTATCAATGCATAAAGGATAAGTTCCGAAACCAGCCTCATGTTTCTTAATTTCTATATACAATTTTACACCCATATTAGTCCGAATACACAATGGAGACAAATTCCCTTCAACAACATATCTAATCTCTATATTTTTTTTCGATTCGTCAATACCCAGCTCAGCCGCAATTGTTGAAATAAGATTCATGAACGAAATATTTTCACTAACCACTATCTCATCACTTTTGTATCACTCATACATAACATCACTTTCCCATATTCCAGAATGTCGCAACAATATCAAAATATTCATCTTTGAAAATTCAGAATCGGCGTTCCAGAGAATTTTTTTTACGCAAAATCATTTTTTTTCTGATTCCAAATCTGAATTTTTTAATATTATGAAATTGAATAATGCAATAAATTAGTACGTTTTCTATGCAGATTTGACGGTAATCTTGTTATAAATTAACGTAAATCATGGGAAATTTGTTACCCTTTTTTTGCACCGTAACAGTTACCATTAAAAAAATTAAAGTATCCGGCCATTTCTATTTACGTATCATTTTGTTTTATAAAGTGTCCGAATTTCTAAAAAAGAAGAGATTTTTGGTAAATATTGATATTACAGGGATAGAATGTAATTTGTCATTTACAGTATATCATTTGCCTAATTTTTACTAAAAGAAAAAGAAGCTCAATTTTATTAGTCTAGGATAAGTGTAAAGTGAGTCTTACTAGGACAAAGTACCGGCTCAGGCGGACAGAAGTTGGACTTGGGTCCACATCTTTTCTCTTTTGTTATTTAATTGATTTTACATGCTAGTGTGTTTATTTAATTTCAAGGTTTTTCCCTTATTCAATTTCCCCAAAAGATAGTCATTTCGAGATATTCTAAAGACAAAAATAATTTTTACTTATTTTATTACTTGAACATATATTTTGCTTAAGTAATTCCTTATATCATTTTTCATTCACCCAAAAATATAATTTTTAGTCGTAAAGTTTGTTTATCTCCTAAACTTGTTTAAGCAAGCCTCTTTTAAAATAATTAGCCAAACAAATTAATTGTCGGATAACCATATTAGTGGATATTTTAGGTGCCTTTAAAACCTTCCAAAAATATTAAATAAGAACCTAGAACACCATTTTAAAATTTTCAATAGATTTGTTGATTAAGTCTTTTGAAAACGATGGTTTCTTTTTCTTAATTTTTCTTTAAAATTAAGTGGCGACTCTAAATTAGTCAAATAATTATTTTTAAAATAAAACAGGTAGTGTGGACAAGACAATGTATCATCAGTAGCTCATAATAATGGTTATCGGTTAAAGAATTTCCCAAATAAAGTTAAAAGTGTATCTTTATTATATCACTTATTATGCCGAGTTTCAGAGATGAGCAAGTCTTTCGTAAAGTTTTAAATGATATTCGTTCCTTTAATCTTTTACATTCGGTTGACTTATGTTTTATCTATTGCAATTCTTTCATTCAGTTATTTGTTATTCACCTATATTACATCCTAGTACATTCAATATACTGATATCATTCGACCTTCATCTTTTAATGATGTAGATACAAGTTCCTAGGATCTTCAACAAGAATTTGTTGAGATCACTTCATCCGCTCGTCGGCTTTTGAGTGACGTCTTCTTGCTATTGGAGGACTGCAGGTTTATGAGTTGTTAGTAGTAGTTCTTTTAAGGAGTCGTGAGTCTTGTCCCAATACTTATCTTTGTATAGTATAGAAGCTTCATAGATGAACAATGAAAGGTCTTTCAATTTTAAATATTTTATTTAAAATTTATGTTACATGCTCAATTTTAAAAAGTAAATGATTGTAAGCTAATAATTATAATATTTTTATTCTTATATGTAAGGGTGTACAAGTCAAAGCATTAAGTCAAACCAAATCGACGAATCAAATCAAATCGGGAAAAAATCGACTTGTGATTTGATTTGATTGGTTGGACGGTTGAAAAAAACCCCGAACACTCTTGGTATGGTTTGGTATTAAAAGAAAAAAATCAAATCGAACCCAAATCAAATCGATATATATATATATATATATATATATATATATATATATTATGTGNAAGTTAACAATTTACTTGTAAATATTTTTTGCATTTTGTTTGCCTCTAGCTTTTAATCTTATTAGTTTAACATGATGAAAGTTGATATTTTAAAAAATATATTTTGTACTCGTGTGAATTTTATAGTCTTTTTGAAAATTTATGTTCACTCAACATTTTAAGTTTAGTTTATCACATGAAAAATAATTTAATCACTTTTTCAAATACCATATAGTTATAAAAAATTGAAAAATGGAAAGAACCGATTAAAGCTGAAATTGAAAAAAATCGACTTTATATGATCTGATTTGGTTTTTAAATTTAATAAACTGACATAAGTAATGTAGATGTTTTAATAAAAAATCAAACCGAATCGAACCGAGCTATGCACACCCCTACTTATATGGATCACTTTATCTTGGCCTTTATAAGACATGATTAGAAGAGATAGGAGATTTAAATTCATATTTGATATTTATATCAATAAATAAAAATAATTGACATCCTTAATTTAGCTTTGCTGCAATTAGGGATATGCGATACTTGACATTTAGCTTAGCATGTAAAAATTAATTTGGCAGCCTAAAATATATGGTAAGTAGACATTAATATTATGTTGAAGAGGCCAGAAAGCGGGCAATAATGATTTAAGGGACCTATTATACACGCATATACAATAATATACAGGAGGTAGTTATACACGCATATACAATAATATACAATTTTAAACACTATTATACAAAACGAAATTTCGTCAAACTTTGATTTCTCTCGTGCGGTAATATGAAATTTTCAAAAAAAAATTTGGAGAGGTAGATCTAGTGATGGACTATCATCATCAATAGGCGAGAAATCATGAATCACAATAGAATTAGATTGATAAATTTTTTAAAGTAAAATTAACATTCCACACACATTTAAGAGGATAAATATTAAGTTGTAATCATACTTTTTAAAAATAAACTACTTATAGCATATTATTATCATCTTATAGCACATCAATTAATAATATATTAATTAAAAAAATATTTAAAAATAAACTATTTATAGCCTATTATTATCAAGTTATAACATATTAACTAATAATATATTAATAAAAAAATTATTTTATTATTTAACTAATAATTATTATGTTTAAATAATTAGTTTCATTTATTCACTTACCTTTTATCAACAAAACCTTTTAAATTATTACTGATTAATCAATTACCTTTTAAAATTTTTGATATAAATAATAAATTATAAATATTAATCAATTATCTTTTAATGTTTTTAATATAAATAATAAATTATTATTTATTAAATATTAATTAAACTTCCTATTATATAGTTACCTTTTAAAAAACAAAATCTAAAAACTAGGGATTTGATTTTAATTAATTTTATATTATATGGTTACCCAATAACTACCACCACGTATCAACCAATACTCTTTTGATTTCCCCGATAAACTCAACATCTCCCCTATTTACACTCTTCTCTTTCTACCATATTAATTTTGCACGTCTTTTTTCACGTTTCTCTCTCTATTAATCAATTAAAGACAGCTCATGTTTCTCTCTTTATTAATTAATTAAAGACAGCACGCCTAATTACTCTATCATATTAAATCTGAGCATACATATTCGCACGCTTAATGTCATCTTCAAGTACAAACCCTTTCAAGCTTTAAACTTATTTCCCAAAATCAGATTAAGCTTAAAATCCTTATTCAACTACATCTCTATCAATCTTCCACAAAATTAGGTTTATTATTTTTCGACCATCAAATTCGCAATATTGCATGATTTTTGGAAAAAATTGTGTTGTATAGATCATCAAACATGTTTATTTCTTAAAGTTTTTATTTTTTTCTCTAATTCTTTTGTCAAATTATTTAATTTTTATATGTTGTTGCTTGATTTTAGGAGAAATTTACGTTGTATAGATAATGTTGGTTTCTTCAAGTTTTATATTTATTTATGTCAAATTCTTTAATATTTTTTTTGTCTATAAATTTTTAGGATCTGGGTTGTTGAATACAATGTCTAAACTAAATACTCTAAGGAGAAAGAGGTAACAAACTATACCGGTAACTTCATGGTTGAAATACCATCTTTTGATCTATGTATAACTCAAATTCAATCGCAAATCTCAGGCTATACAACTGTGATGGAATTAGAGAAGAAGTCGAATGATGAACTAGTAAGGTCTAGTCCTTCTAAAAAAAAAGTAGTGTCAACGGTGAAAGCAATCGGAAAAAAATGTTACAAGAGGAGGAAAGTAAAAAATTCTGTCCTGGACATGATTGGAGAACCGGTTGTTAATGAAGAACAAGACGAAGTGAGTGAAGAATCACATAGTTCATCAATTTCTTTTTTTTTCTTCGTCTTCTTGGTGTGTGAAACCAAGAGATGATTTTGACTTGTCACAAATATCCAGCAGTAGAGATCTTGTAACACTCATGTCTGCATGTTGTATAAAATATATTTAACTATATATGTCATGATATATTAACTTTTGTATTTAATGGTAGTATGCTTAAATGAATATTTGCACTTTTTTAAATGTGTATGATTTCTGTATAAATTTCTATTGCAATATGCAAAAATATATTAACATTGTATGAAAAATGTATAAATACTGTATAAATTATGAATGTCATACTGAATTCTGATATATTTAACAGAAACAAATGGTATATATATGAATATTGTATGAATACTATATGAACATTTTATGAATGACAGTAAAGTTCAATGTATATATATAATGTATAAACATTGTATGAATTATGAATCTCATATTAAACTTGGATATATGTAACAGAAACAAATGGTATATATATGAACATTGTATGAATACTGTATGAACATTGTAGGAATACTATATGAACATTTTATGACTGACAGTATAGTTCAATGTATATTTATAATGTATAAACATTGTCTGAATTATGAATGTCATATTAAACTTTGACATATGTAACAGAAACAAATGATATATATATATATATATGACAATTTTTTACGAAACCAAACTTTATAAATGTCAATGATAAAACTGCACTCAATAAAACAAAACGTGTTTCTAACATTCAAAACAACACAATAACAAATGTAACATTACGAAATCATTGTTTTTGCACAGGATAATTTGAACATGTCTTTCTATTGTGTCCAACTTGACGGCATCTACTGCAAGTCATTTTTGTCCTTTTGAATTTCACGTCAGCAAACCCCTTCCATCTTTCAAGTTTTGGTCTACCCGCTGTACACAATTAATACAAAACATATATTCTAATTTCATTAGAAACATATACTGTAATTTTGGAAAAAATAAATGGACTTTCATACACAAATGATACACGTTTCGTATAATCTTCATACACTATTAAAAAAATTCAAACTTCAACGTTACACAAATTTATAAATAGTTCATATAATTCATACACACTTCATACACAGTTAATATATCATTCACTATCCTATACAATACTCCAATTAAACAAACACAATACATTTTCAATACAAAATTAATATAAAAACATATATTATAATTTAAATAGAAACATATATTGTACGCCAAAATTTATCAGGTTACTAAAAAAAAGTGAATATGCAGCTATGAAAATATTCTTGAATTTTTAGAAAAAAATGACTTATACGTTGAAAGCAGTCTGAAAATAATCGTGAAATTTTGGAAAGAAGACTACTTGTAACGTTGATCCAAATATGTTTGAAAATGACAATATGAAAGTATTCTGAAAATCCAAAAATATTTGTTATTATCTGGTTGAGTTTTTTAAAAAATTAATTCAAAAAATAATATTATTTTAACTAACTAGAGATATTTAAGGCAATGATGATAATTTGAGTTTAATATCCCTAAAAACGTGCTAATCATATATTTAACTTTAATTAAACTCCCTAAAAAGTGCAACTATTCATATTAAAAAACGTGCTACCTGCATTTAATGTAGCAATTAATAAAGAAATAAAAGTTTCATAATTTGTGTTGTCAGTGTGTTAATTATTAACATTAATTATCCATTATTACTATATCCCCTTAATTTTTAATTAATTGTTAATAACAACTCTTTTTAATAAATTATAATTAACAATATAATTATTAATAAAATGCTATAGAGTGAGATATTAAATGCTACACACTGAAATTGAAACTCTAATGCCATAACTTGATAATATTACTGTATAAAATGCTATATACAAAATTTACACTTTTTAAAATGGCCAACACTTTGCTCTTGAAATTTCACAATGGTAATTATATTTGTAATTTGTGATTTTTCTGAGTTGTAGATTGATTTTTAAGACAATTCTTGTAGTGTTGGATTCGCCTTATCAAGATCTATCATGTGACACTATATTTGGATTTTTTGAAAGGCTGGGAGGGGATTATGGCCCCATAGTATTAACTCAAGTCCCATAAAACTATATAGTCAGCGTAGGATAGGATTGCACCAATTTGTCGTGACTTCTCGCTGCTTCAGAGAAGACCTATTATATGGATCCATAGTTACAGTAACATTTTGCAACATGGGGCGAAATGTAATATTATTACTAAACTTATAATAATAGTTGTCGGTTAGAGAAACTATCCATAGAGTAAAGTATATTATCATATTGCTTTTCATGCATATCTTAATGTAAAGCTTAAATGATTTTCACTTCATATTTATATATTGATTAAGTTGAGTTGCTTTCAAAATTTCAGTTCAATTATTTATTTATTTGTCCATATTACATATTCGTTCAATGTACTGATGTCATTCGACCTGCATCTTTTTATGATGCAAATTTAGATATTCAGGATCATCAACATGCATTCCGTTGAGATCATTTCATCTTCTCACCAGCTTATGGTGACACCTGCCTGCTTTCGAGGACTCCATTTTTATTGCTCTATAGTAGTAGTATTTTGAGGTGTCATGGGTCTTATCCCAATACTAACTTTTAGATTGTAGAGGTTTCATGGACAAGCAAAGTTAGATGGTTTTCAGTATTTCTCTCACATGTTTTATTGAACACTTAATATTTATATTAAAGCATTTTAAGAGGTTTTAAAAAAGTTCTTTAAGTGTTTTAAATGCTCATCTATTAAAGTTTCTGTGTACTTTATTGAGTCATATGTATGTGTCATAGTCAGTCAGACCAAAGGTTCGCTTAGGGACCAACAATAATCCTCGGCGCCACACATTCAAAATGTAGGCTCGAGACATGATAAGGACACTTCAAAAAAAAAAAAACCCACACTCACAAAAGATGATGATCAAAAGGCTAGCAGATGATTAAGTGTTACAAAAATCTAGTAGAAAAAAATTTCAAGGTGTTCTAGAAAAGAGGAACTAGGTTCTAATGATATTTAGCACGTACAAGAAAAAGAGTTGCAGAAAAACTAGTTATGAGTACTTATGTTAATGGCTATCAAGATTGAAGGATGAACTGTTAGGATATACTATTAACCATGCGTTTTGATATAGTATTAATATTGAACAATTGTTTATTTATTTATTCAATTCAATAAAGTGTTACATTAAATAGATCAATTGTCATATATGTGTCCTTAACTTATATAGTAGATGATTTGGTGTATAGAGTTTAAGCTTATACACAGAAGATTAAATCATCAGTTCTTATAAGTTAAAATTTATAGTTCACAATCATAGATGGAAATTTGGACAAAATCATCAGAAAGATTGTAGCACGAGATTAAATGTAATTTATCTTGATTATGAGAATGGCATAGTTCTAACTTCTCGTGCTAGTGCATTTGGTATGTATTGAACGGGACCAAGCAGAGATAGTTGTTTTAGACTGACTGATAAAAACATATTCTCTAAACTATTAAATGTACTTATATTCTTAATCTTGATATAACGATTATGATCTGTATATATTATTTATCATTTTGATTTATTAAAAGGTGAGATTCTGAGATGGGTCAATATGCCTGGTAAATTGGATGATAATAATATATATTGGTGAAATAATTAGTTAGTTGATGGAATCCATGTCTCAGTATAGAGATTGATGATACACCTTTTATGAGAAGCTTGTAAGTTTTCATGTGTAAACCCGGCCGGTAGATTTATGAATCTGGCACATGAAATAAGTTAAGTATTGCTCTAAAAGAAGTTAATCATTGAATTAAATTCGTCAGTAATTTAATTTATTGATTAGTATCGGTAATCTTAACATGGGGAATCAAATAAGTGTTTAGTGGTGAATTTCGAAATAAATAGAGGAGTTCAATTACGAATTTTTAGTGGAATGATTTGTAATTTATTATGGTAAGAATAATTTAAATTAATTATTTAGAATTATTTCCATAATAGGAAGCCTCAGTAATAAATTCTGTGGTCCCTCCAGTGCCCAATTTAACTAGAACTCAGAATCCTATTTTCTAGGAGAAGATGGAAAAGTAGCGTTCTTTTTCTTTAAAAGGAAAACGTGTGTTTGAAGTTCTTCAAAAAGAAAAAGAATTGGCTTTTCTCCTCCTCTTTGGACTAGGAAGACATCTCTATAAATAGGGATTTTTCTAACCTAGATTTAATTAGAGAATTCTGTATAATACTTGCCCACCCAAGTATTGAGAGAGTTCAGTTGTTGATTGGGATCACTGTAGAAGACTATAGAACTGGAGTTGGATTTACTTCAAGATATCTGCACACGCTTCAAGAGGTAATCCTGAGTTAATTTTCAGCATACTTTGTATGTGATAACTATTTGTGATTGTTATTTATATTCATGCAAGATGTATGATTCTGGAACGCTTCCGCTGTATATGCTATTTTCCAACATGAACTTCTTTAGATGTTCACATTGGTGCTTATAGATATTATATTATTCTGACCTATCTAAAAATTCTTTAGATGTGTTGCACGTCTTTGTTGCTAGTCTCCTTATGTTATAACTCTTTAATTTGATAGAATGAATAGTATCCTTTTATAGTAACAAATAGAAGCGGAGCCAGAATTTTCAATAAGGGGTTCACAATTTATAGAAATATAAACACGTGAAGTAACCGAAGGAGGTTTGACATCTATTATACATACATATAAAATTATTTTAATACATATAAAATTATTTTAACTATGTCTAGATAATATAATTTTCCGTCCAAGATGGCTCCGCCCCTGCTAACAAAAAAGTGTGTATATATTAGATGTATACCGATGATTTTTCTAGGCGAACAACTTTATTACTTTTTTACATCAATTTAATTTAATATAAAAAATCTCAAAAATTTAAAGAAGAAATTGTTTAAGCGGGTTACGTTTTCTCCACAATCGCATTACTTGCCATTTTGATCTAATTCTCTAATTCTCTGATGGGTCTCGTCTCCATTTTCCTCAAGTTCTTGTTTAGATCTGAGACACCTGACATATATTAGAATTGATAGCTATGATTTGATTGAATAAAGTATCGCTTTAATCATGATTTAGAGGATAGATATGTCTTTATCGATTAAAGAATACTCGAATATTATTCCAATTTATTTCATCTTTTCTCTCCTTCACACAAAAAGTTGAAAACACCGAAAATTATGAATCCAAAGAAAATCATGTTTAGGGTCTTGTTTTAGTGAATTAAATCATAATCATAATTCTAACTTATATTATGCATCTCCTATCTAAATAAGAACTTGGAGAAAATATAAATTAAAAAAAATAAAATTGAGAGAAACTAAATTCCTTATCCTCGATAAGAACTTTGAAATAATAATTTTGTGTATAATTTTAACGTGCACGACGTTTATATGACTCAACCTTAGTCATCAACAATTATCTCTATGATCTTTTCTTCCCCCCCATTTCTTTATGGCTTGTGACATTTATGTATATTATATTCTAGCATGCATTAATTGAAGGTTGTTGGATTAAAAACATTATTATTTGCTTAGTAATTGAATGATAAGAAGAAGCATTCAAGATGAGATTAATTGATAACATATGTCAACCAATTTTTGAATATAAAAAAAGGAATTGTGATTAGCATATATGGGAAAGTCCACACATATTGTTAGCAACACCTTATCAATTAGTATTTGATGGATTAGTATGAGGTTGATAAGGTATTGACTAGAGCAACTTAAGTACATTCATCATCAAAGATAAGAAGAAGCATTAAACATACCCTTTTTTCTTCATAATATATTCCAAACACTGAATTGAAGAGTTAACAATAAGTATTGAAGTTCATTAGTAAGTATTTATTCCTCCGTTCACTTTTACTTGTTCATTTTAAATTTTGGACGCTCCTTAACAAATTAAGGATTAATACGAGTATTTTATCTTAATACTCATATTATTAATTGATGTATAGTCTGATTAGGTCTTGAGAAATGTTTTTACTGAATAAGTAATTAATGTTAAGAGTAAAATAAAATATATATTTTTCGAGTCTTGAGCAAGTGAATTTTCTTTTTGGTTGGGCTAAAACCTATCTTACTTACTTGAGCTTAAACTTATCTTACTTAATGGTTAATTCCGTAAAGAAAGGGGTTGTTAGTCTTGCCAGCTCGAAAGTGTTTTAATTAGATCGAAGTCTTTATATTCTCTCATATTACGATTATTATGTTAAAAGTGAAAATTATTTTAGAATTAAAAATGAACAAAGAAAGTATATGGTGACGTTATATTTCATGAAGCCAAATCGATCGTAATGTTTTTTTTAACCTCATCCTCCGATTTTTTTTAACCGTCTTCATTTTTCTCCCTTTTTTTACATATATTTTTTATTTTTAAAAAAAATATATATAATACATTGTATATAATTACATATATTGTATACGTATATATAATATATATCCTTCGTATGATCATGTATAAATATACATGAAACCAACTCAAATTACATACCTTTAACCACAATTGGAGCTTGAAGCTCGAGTTTGTCAACTAATATCAAGAGGTTGGAAAAAAAGATTAATAAGGCAAGTGGACCTATCTTACAAATTAGAGTTAATAACTTTAATGCACTATTCATTTTCAGAAAGTTTTCGATTTTCATTTTCTAACTCAAAAGTCATTCTATTATGATAAAAAGTCACTTAACTTATTTAATTATTTTTTCGTTAAAATTTACTGACATAAAATTTTAAAGTTTTAATTGAGATTTTCAAAACTGAATATATATTCATTTAAACTATTTAATGACCCGCTCTATTTAACTTGCATCGCTAAAAATATAGTATTAAACTTTTTATTTAACCATTAATTTCCTAAATCATTCTCCTTCGTCTCCCCATTCATTCCCTCTACTTCTTCTTCTCTTTTCTTTTCTTTGTTAATTTCTCAATTTCAACCTCTTATTCACATTATATACAATTTTGGACCAATAAGGGTTAGCCCGGATGACTAAGGATATAAAATCTGAAATATTAATTTATTTGTATTCGATATTTATATTAAATTGAAGATATAACTTTGATAGGTAGAAATTAAAGTGAGAATACAAATTACTTAATCAAGCATAGTGATGATAACATATATATATGAAAGATAAATGACTTCGATATGTTGATCAAAATTGTGATTAGTTTTCTTTTTTCCGCTTAACAAATATCTTTCAATAACTATTATTGTCCTTTCATGTAAAGCTAAAGTTTCCAACTTGGATTATATTTTTCAAAAAATGTATCGGGTTTGACCAATAATAATGTGTCACACTAAATATTTTTCATTACACTAACCTTGATTAGGACTGTTATATTATGTCATCACTAATTGATAGGCTATTAAGAAAATATCACTTGTCTTCCCACCACAAGATGCAAATTGAAGAAAGAGCTTCTATTAAGAAAATTACATAGTTAATTACTTAATTAAATCAAGTTTCTAATAAGTTTTCAATGTTTTGAAAAGGCATCTTCATGTATTTATATTTTTATTTTTTCCCTTTCGAAATATCATTTCCAAACCCTTGGGCTCCTCCAATCATTTGGGGGTTGGTTTATGATATTGTTTTAAAACTCGATTAATTTAAATTCAGATAGAAAAGTCTATTTCGTATGTAAAAAGCGCTTTTTATTAAAAGGTGATTTCAATTTCGAAACTTAAACTTAAGATATCTTATTATAAAAATCGGAATACATATTATAATCTCAGTGGTGGATATTTTTTATTCCTAAACACAAACATTACATGACCAGATCCTTACATGTTGGAATGAGATGTTTTATTTTTTATTTTTAAAAAACATTAAAAACAAATGGTTTTTAATTAAGAAGTCAACATCCAGCAGGTTATGCAATAATTCATTGGGTTAACATCTTAAAAAACCTAAATAAATACCATTATATGTATTGTTATTCATAATTATATTTCCCTAGGGTTGACTTACTATTTACTTGAGCGTTTTTGTCTTCTTTTTCTCAATGTATTCGTTGGGAGTGGATTAGTTGTGTGCCAAAAGTCCTCAATTAGTGTAGCTGAGTCATTATTAGTACTTCAAATTGAT
Organism: Solanum pennellii; assembly: GCF_001406875.1. NCBI lineage: Eukaryota > Viridiplantae > Streptophyta > Magnoliopsida > Solanales > Solanaceae > Solanum > Solanum pennellii. The sequence goes on from NC_028644.1 coordinate 57,953,938, forward strand.
TGCGAAATTTTTTAGTAGTTTAATTGGTTGACTATTTAATTTTTACTTTGTTGATAAGAATTGGATCGAATTATTAGTTTCATACAACCGTAAAAATATTTTTTACTTGACTAACTGAATATAAATACACATCCGATCTTGCACTATGAGTGAAATACAATTCCAACTTTTCGCCAAGTTTAGGGGTATTTTCAAAACTGCTCTCGTCTTTTTATTAAGAGTCTCATATTTTTACGAGAATTAAAAATTACTTGTTATGTCATGTAGCAGATCAGGAGTTAGTAAGTTCAGTTAGTCAATTAGTAGAATAGTGTTTTTAAGATTATCAATAGGTGAAACTAATAATTTTTGCCAAGTTCATGGATATTTTCAATACTTCTCTCTTTTTTAAAAAAAGAATCTTCACACATTTTCGAAAAAAAATAAAGTAAAAAAATAGCTTCTTTTTTCTTCAGTCTGGGGATAGGGGAAGTGGAAATGAGAGGGGATTACAACGTGAAGAATCGAACCCTCACCAATAAGAAATTTAGAGAGCCAACCAATTGATGTACTAGGATTATTCTAAGAATAGCTCATAATTAACCAGAGCTAAGTACACTAATTTTTCAAGCAATGTAACAATAATTTTCTTAAACATCAAGTTGGGGCCAGCAAAACCTACCTGTAATTTATAATACTAATTAAAATTTGCGTGTGGAGATTCTACAAAAAAACAACTCAATTGGCCCTTGAAATGAATCTTAAGGTAATATACAACAATAAAATACAATTAACAAGTCTATTATTGCATCTCAATGACTTTTTGGAATCCTCTTGGAGCCATTACTACATTATTTTACTCTTTATTCAATTTATTAATCCCATTTTCAACTCTTTTGAAAGCTCTAATATTCCTTTATATATACATGATACTATAGGAACCACAAACTAGAAAAACAAAGAGCAGTCGATAATAATATGGGTATCTGTGGACTCGTTAGTTGTATATCGTCGACATCTTTTGAGATTCAACCTGTTGATTTTGGTAATGAAAATGTTGTTCATTATGATGATAACAACATTAATGAGAACCAATGTGTAATTGGTTCTGTTTTTTCTCAACAAGGAAATAAAGGAATCAATCAAGATTCTGCTATTCTCTATCAGGTTTGTCATTTTGCAACATGTTTACTTAGTTTTTCATTGATATAATGCGTAAACATGACCCTTAACTTGGTTTCAGTCGATAACTTGCCCTCCAACTTTGAGTCTGTACAAATAAAAATTTAATAAAATTGAACAATTAGACACACGTGTCCTACATGACATCATACATGGGATATCAGTAGTTAAAGTTCATAGTTGTCAGCTGATGCTAAGTTAAGAGTCGTATTTATGTATTATACCTTTTTTATTACATGGGGTGTATAAAGATGGAAACTTTCCTTTTTATGGCAGGGATATGGTGTAGAAAATGGAGTTTTTGGTGGAGTTTTCGATGGGCACGGGAAAAATGGACAAGTAGTTAGTAAGTTTGTTATGAATAAGTTGCCGTCTTTGCTGCTGAAGTATATACTTTCTTTGCCAAAGATTACTTCTCCGAAACAAAATTTTGAACTTGTCGATGAGGAATCAGTGAAGAGTAAGAATTTTAATAAGTGGAAAGACGCGTATTTGAGTTCCTTTAAGGTGATGGATAGAGATATTAAAAGTCTTGAGAAATTGGATTGTTCATGTAGTGGAACAACTGCTGTCGTTGCTATAAGACAGGTAACGAAAAAAAAAGTTCTTCTTTGATCATTAAAAAATCAAAAATTTCATTTTGTAGTTTGGAGAATGGAGAATGGAGAATCTAATTAGAACTTCATTGGTTATAGGATGATGATTTGATTATCGCGAATCTTGGTGATTCTCGAGCTGTACTAGGAAGAAAGACAGAGGAGGGAGTAATTGAGGCTGTTCAGTTAACTACTGATTTGAAGCCTAGCCTGCCTTGTAAGACTTCTTTTCGTAATATTGACATGACACACTTGTACTTGAGTTCCAAATTGTGCCTAATCGTAAACTGTTTGATGCATACAGCTGAAGCAGAAAGAATAAGGAACTGTGATGGCAGAGTTCTTGCATTGAAGGAAGAACCACATATACAAAGAGTGTGGTTACCACATGAAGATGTTCCTGGATTGGCCATGTCGCGAGCTTTTGGAGATTTCATGTTGAAAAACTATGGCGTAATCTCCAAGCCTGATGTTTCTTATCACCACATTTCACCAAATGACCAGTTTCTTGTTCTAGCAACTGATGGGGTAAGCCTATTTTCAACTATGTACTAGTATATTTTGTTCTGTTTCTACAAGACTTGACATGTTTATTTTCATTTTAAATAAAAATAGGTGTGGGATGTGCTGAGCAACGATCAAGTCGTTTCCATAGTGTGTGCAGCAAATAATGCAGCAGCAGCGGCAGAGGCAGTAGTACAAGCTTCTTTAGATGCATGGGAACAGAAGTTTCCAAACAGCAAGAGAGACGACAGCACTGTCATCTGCTTGTTCTTGCAATAACAACGTGTGTTCTCCGAAAACTAATACTTGAGCAAATACTGGCTTTTCTTGCAATCGCCGAAATTATGTCAGATGTTTGATGCACTTTTGAATGCCATTATAATTCGTACTAGTATATATGGTCAATCAAACTTAATACAACAAAATATGAAGATTCTATCAAGAACTGTTGATAGCTGGTTCTCTTGGATGTATGCAACTTTTATTGCCATAAGTAAATGTGAGATGTTTTCACTGTGTGAAAATTTAAAAGAAATTTTGAAGTCTAAGAAAAATAAGTCATAACCTATCTCGAACATATGAATTTATTTATCAATATTAGTTGTTCTTATATTCCCGCGCTTACCGTTTAATTTTAATGTTTAGCTAGCATTAAAATTGTTGTTCATCTTATATTCCTAACATACTTAGAACAAAACTTTGAAAAACTTGGTAAGAAAACAAAGTTTAAGAACATTTTCACAAGTAGAAAATTAAAACTAGTGGAGAAACTAGAATCAGAATCAGATTAGAAAAAAAATATATGAAATATTTTTCTTAAAGAAGAATTGTTGTTAATTTGTGTTTAAAGAATCTTACTAATTCCAACAAACTTTACAGAAATACGAAGTTACCAAAGTTAAATGAACCAGTGAAGAACTGAAATTAATTCATAAATCTAAAATTTGTAACACATACCAGAATTTGGAAAATAGAAAGAAGATCAAGCCCACTGAATACACAGTATGCCCTTAAGAAAATTAATCCCCTCTAATATCCAATGTTTAAAATGGAATATGTCCTCTCAAGATAGAATGATCTCAATCACCAGTGTATGGATACCCAAAATGCTGGTGTCAGCGAGCCACTCAACGACAGTAAAATACACTTACAATACTTGAATTAGAACTAGAAGAAGAAGAAGTCCATATATTCTATTTTTAAAATGAGAGAAAATTCCTCAATTTATAGAAAACAAAGGGTATTGCAAAAAAGTTCTTATTGTGCCTTACCGCAAAGGTCACAAACCTTTGAAAAAGTCACAATCTTTCGGAAAGGTCGTCACCTTTCATAAAAGTCTACTCGCAACTGAGAAAGCTGTGAATTACTAGCACTGTGAGCTTTAGTAAGCTCAACAATGGAAGCTATTGATAATGGTAACCATTCGAGAGAGAAGAAACAGAGTTATTAATTTGTGAAATGCAAAGCTTGTGTATTCAACTGAATCAGTGGGTACTTATACAAATCTAGAAGTAGAAAACATGTGATTTAATCTTTGTACAATATGAACTAACTAACTCTATAACAAATTAACTAACTTTGTTAACTAAAATGAGTAACTAACTAAAAATGAACTGTACAATATTTTAACACCCCTCTCAAGTTGGAAGCGAGAACAACACTGCTAACTTGCTAAGAATGCAAGATTGTTTAATCCCTGTCAAAGCCTTGGTTAAGATATCAGCCAACTGGTCATGTGTAGCAATGTGATGCAAAGAAATAAGTCCTTGCTGCAATATATGTCTCACATAATGGCAGTCGACCTCAATATGTTTGGTCCTTTCGTGAAAAACAGGATTCTTGGCTATATGTAATACAGACTGACTATCACAGAAAACTGAAATAGGTTTTGAAAAAGGAACATCTAGTTCAGTAAGTAACCTACTCAGCCACACCAATTCTCCAACTATTTTCTGAGAGATCTGTACTCAGCTTCTGCAGATGATAAAGAAATGATTTCTTGTTTCATTGACTTCCAACTGATTGGACTACCTCCTAACAACACTAAGAAACCACTAACAGACTTCCTAGAATCTGGACAAGATGCCCAATCTGAATCACAATACCCCTTAATAGTAAAATCAACATCTTTAGAGAGAAATAAGCCCAGTGTAGGATCAGACTTTAAATATCTCAGAAGATGAAAAGCAGCTTGTAAATGAGGCTCTCTAGGATCTTGCATGAATCGACTCGAATGTTGAACACTAAATGCAATATCAAGTCTTGTGTTTGTGAGAAAATTCAGTTTGCCAACCAGCTTCGTATAGTAGGTTCGATCACTAAGAACTTTGCCTTCCTTTGCTTTCAATTTGACATTGGGATCAAGAGGAGAAGCCAAAGAACTTATTTATAAGCAATCATACTCTTTAACATGTCAAGAACAAACTTTTTCTATAAAATTATAACTCCATGATCTGTGTGAAGTACTTCCATACCCAAAAAGTAATGCAACAGTCCCAAATCCTTGATCTTAAATCTGTTATGAAGATAGACTTTCAAGTCTGCTATTTCAATAGCATCTGTTCCTGTGAGAACTGTTATGCGGAATTCGAGATAATACGAGAAAATATAAACGCGAAAAACAAGACAACAGATTTACGTGGTTCACCAATAAATTGGCTACGTCCACGGGAAGAGGGAGAGCAGTTTTATTAAGGAGAGGCAAGAACAGAATTACAGAATAGGGTTTGCCATAGCGTCTATATATAGTGCTAAGCTACGCCCTAACAGGCTTGGGCCCAACATACAGAATAATCAGCGAGACCCCCGTCCTTTCTGTTTGTAACGGGTCCGATTCAAGGCATTCAACAAATCTCCACCTTGACTTGAATTCTCCGAACAGATTCTTCAGACGCACTATGATAGTGCCAGGCCTCCCCCTCTTCCTCAGAGTTGCCCCGCAGGGCAATTAACAGCTTCTGATGTTGAGCAAGTCCAAACAGTGTTGAAACTTGCTCTGTGGAACCGGCTTTGTGAACATATCAGCAGGATTATCAGCAGTTCCTACTTTCTTCACCTTGATTCTCTTCTCACTTCTCAGAAAATGATACCTTACGTCAATATGCTTGGTTCTCTCATGATGGACTTGATCCTTGGCTAGACAAATTGCGCTCAAACTGTCACAATACACCGTAGCCTGATCATGATGCAGACCAAGATCACTAACCAGCCCTTTCAGCCAAATCCCTTCTTTTGCAGCCTCTGTCAAGGCCATGTACTCCGCTTCCGTAGTAGACAAAGTCACTGTAGGTTGCAAAGTTGCCTTCCAACTGACGACAGATCCTCCAAGGGTAAACACATAGCCAGTCATCGATCTTCTTGTGTCAACATCTCCAGCATAGTCAGAATCAGAATAGCCAGTAACCAAGCACTGAGTATCACCTCCATAAATGAGACCAACGTCAGATGTACCTCTAAGGTACCGGAAAATTCTCTTCACAGCCTGCCAATGTTCTCTCCCTGGTTGTCCCATGAATCTGCTCACTACACTGACTGCATGTGCTAAATCTGGCCTTGTACAGACCATAGCATACATCAAACTTCCTACGGCACTGGCATAAGGGACTCGTGACATATACTCCTTCTCTTCTTCTGACTGTGGAGCGAACATGGCAGTGAGATGGATATTGGCAGCACTGGGGGTATCAATAGGCTTAGATGAAGACATGCCAAACCTCGCCAAGACCTTCTGAATGTAGCTTCTCTGTGACAAGAAAAGTTTCCTTCTCTCTCTGTCTCTAATGATCTCCATCCCTAGAATCTTCCGAGCGGCTCCCAGATCCTTCATCTCAAACTCAGCACTAAGTAAACCCTTCAGCTTCTGAATGTCATACTTCTTCTTTGCAGCTATCAGCATATCATCTACATAAAGCACCAGATAGATGAATGAATCATCCTTGAGCCTATTGTAGTAGACACAACAATCATATGAGCTCCGAGTATAGCCCAACTTCACCATATAGCTGTCAAACCTTTTGTACCACTGCCTTGGAGACTGCTTAAGTCCATATAAGGACTTCTTCAACTTGCAGACGTGATTTTCCTTCCCTGGAACTTGGAAACCATCCGGCTGAGTCATGTATATCTCTTCCTCCAACTCTCCATGTAGAAACGCTGTCTTCACATCAAGTTGTTCAAGCTCCAGATTCTGATGTGTAACTATCGCTAGTAACACTCGGATGGAAGTATGTCTGACCACTGGTGAGAAGATCTCATTGTAGTCCACTCCCTCTCTTTGGTTGAAACCTCTGGCAACAACCCTGGCTTTATACTTGACTCCTTCTGCTGGTGATATCCCTTCCTTCTTCTTGAAAACCCATTTGCAAGTAATAATCTTTCTCCCCGAAGGCTGTATGACCAGATCCCATGTCTGATTCTTGTGTAGGGACTCCATCTCATCTCCCATAGCGGCAAACCATTTTTCAGAATCAGAACTTAAAATGGCTTCTTTGTAAGTAGACGGCTCAGATGTATCTACCTCTTCAGCAACCTGCAGTGCATAACCCACCATGTCCTCAAAACCATACCTCGTAGGTGGACGAACTCCAACCCTCCTTGGCCGATCTTGAGCTATACTCCGATGGATATCTGATGGCATAGATTCTGGAATATCTGTTTCTGTCTGTGGCTCTTGATCCTCCTCTTCAGGTTCTTTCAAATCGCTCTCGTTCTGAATGACTTGAAACTCCACCTGTTTATCAAGACTCCCAGTTTCTGACGTAGTTGTAGGCTTCACAATGGTTCTAAGCAGAGAACTTTCATCAAAGACAACGTTCCTGCTCATAATAACCCTCTTTTCTGCTGGAGACCAGATTCTGAAACCTTTCACTCCATCTCCGTAGCCCACAAATACTCCCTTTTTAGCTCTTGGTTCTAACTTACCTTCACTGACGTGATAGTAAGCCGTACAACCAAAAGCTTTCAGATTTGAATAATCAGCAACTTTTCCTGACCACATCTCCATAGGTGTTTTGCACTGTATGCCTGTATGTGGTCCGCGGTTAATCAAGTAGCAAGCTGTACTAACCGCTTCTGCCCAGAATCTTCTATCTAGCCCAGCATTAGAGAGCATGCACCTTGCTCTCTCCAGAAGTGTTTGATTCATCCGCTCAGCTACACCGTTCTGCTGTGGTGTATTTCTGACTGTACGATGTCGAGCAATCCCTTCATCCTTACAGAATTGATCAAATTCAGACCAGCAGAATTCCAGCCCATTATCAGTTCGCAACCTCTTGATCTTCTTCCCTGTTTGATTTTCCATCAAAATTTTCCACTCCTTGAACTTCTGGAAAGCTTCACTTTTATGCTTCATCATGTACACCCAAGTCATCCTTGAGTAGTCATCAATCATGGACACAAAAAATCTGCAGCCTCCCAAAGACTCAACACGGCATGGACCCCAGCAATCAGAATGGATATAATCAAGAGTGCCTTTTGTTCTGTGAATGGCTTTTGGAAACTTGTTGCGATGTAGTTTTCCAAAGACACAATGTTCACAAAACTCTAGGCTTTTAACCTTATGACCAGCAAGAAGATCCTCCTTTGACAGAATTTGCATCCCTCTTTCACCCATATGACCAAGTCTCATGTGCCATAACTTAGTCATATCCTCCTGGTGAACTTCTGACGATGCAACATGGGCTGAACCTGTAACCGTGGAACCTTGTAGAAAATACAAAGTACCACGCATGACACCTTTCAGAATCAGATTTGAACCCTTCCAGACCCGCAAGACTCCATCTTTTCCCGACCAGCTGAATCCCTTGCTGTCCAAAGAACTGAGAGATATCAGATTTTTCGTCATCAATGGAACGTGCCTGACCTCGTTCAATGTGCAGAAGCTACCGTCATGTGTCCTTATCTTGATCGAGCCTGTCCCAACCACCTTGCAGACAGAACTGTTGGCCATCGAGATGCTGCCTCCGTCTATCTGCTCATAAGTCGTGAACCACTCTCTCCTAGGACAGATGTGATAGGATGCCCCAGAATCGAGAACCCACACATCTGAATGATGAGTGTGCTCATCCGCAACTAGGGCAATGTCTTCTTCAGAATTGGTGTCTTCTTCAGCAACAGCAGCAGAAACTGATTGTTTTTCCGATTGCTTCTTCTTCTTCGGACAATCAAATTTCCAATGTCCCTTCTCCTTGCAGTAATTACAAACATCATCTGGCTTTGCACCCTTCGACATCGGCTTATTTTTCTTTCCGCCGTTTTTCCTTCCCTTTCCGCTACTGGTGAACAGACCGGAAGGCTGTATGTCCGTACTTGTGCCGTTAGCCTTATGCCGTAATTCCCTGCTATGAAGGGCCGATCTGACTTCTTCCAGCGACACAGTATCTTTCCCAACAATGAACGATTGAACAAAATTCTCAAACGACATTGGGAGAGATACTAACAGAATCAGGGCAGCATCTTCATCCTCGATCTTCACATCGATATTACGCAATTCTAATAACAAAGTATTCAATTGCTCTAAATGTTCCCTGAGTTGTGTACCTTCAGCCATTCGTAGACCGAATAGACGTTGTTTCAGAAGCAGCTTGTTGGTTAGAGATTTTGTCATGTACAAACTCTCCAGCTTCAACCACAGACCAGCAGCAGTCTCTTCATCCGAGACTTCCGTGATGACGTCATCCGCGAGACACAGCATGATCGTCGAATGCGCCTTTTCCTCCAGAATCGCCATCTCAGGAGTAACGACGGCGTTCTTGTCTTTCGACAACGGCGCCCAGAAACCTTGTTGTTTCAACAAAGCCCGCATCTTGATCTGCCATAAACTGAAACTGTTCCTCCCTGTGAATTTGTCGATTTTCACGTTCAAAGCAGACATCTCGAATTCTCCAAGAACACCGATTAACCGAGAGGCTCTGATACCAATTTGTTATGCGGAATTCGAGATAATACGAGAAAATATAAACGCGAAAAACAAGACAACAGATTTACGTGGTTCACCAATAAATTGGCTACGTCCACGGGAAGAGGGAGAGCAGTTTTATTAAGGAGAGGCAAGAACAGAATTACAGAATAGGGTTTGCCATAGCGTCTATATATAGTGCTAAGCTACCCCCGTCCTTTCTGTTTGTAACGGGTCCGATTCAAGGCATTCAACAAGAACTATATCATCAACATACACAGCCACATAAACAGCCAAATTGTCCTTCTTTTTGTAAAACAAGGAATAGTCATACATGGAATGAACATATCCTCTTGAACATAAGGCTTCAGTGAGCTTGGCATACCATTGCCTACTAGCCTACTTGAGTCCATACAAAGACTTGTTCAATTTACATACCAAATTAGGAGCATCAACTGCAAGTCCAGGTGGTATTTCCATATAAACTTCCTCATGCAAATCTCCATGGAGGAAGACATTATTAATGTCTAACTGATACATAGTCCAGCCTTGCTTAACTGTTGTGATTAGCAAAGCCCTGACTGTGGTCATCTTAACTACAGGAGAAAGTCTTAGTATAATCAATACCTGTCTGTTGTGTGTACCCTTTGACAACAAGCCTTGCTTTTAGCCTCTCAATACTACCATCTGCCTTGTGCTTGACCTTATAAACCCATCTATAACCAATGGCTTTCTTTACATTAGGTAGTGGAACCAAATCCCAAACTCTTGTATCATGGCCACCTGCCAAGCAGGATCAATTATAGCTTCTTCATATGAAATTGGTTCCCTGTCAATACAAACATTTCTCACAAGATCTTGACTACTAGGAACTAAAGTATTGTGATCCATGTGTTGGTGGTTGGAGAAAAGAGTCTTGAGAGAAGTAGCAGTGTTGTTAAGGTGTTGAGAATTATGTGGTTTAAGTTGTGGCATATTATATACATAATCATGCATGTGACTGGGAAATTTGGGATTTCTAGTGGATCTTCTAGGTTCTGGATGCATGGTGGGAACAGAAATGGGGTTAGAAGGAGAGGTCGAAGGCATTATAGAATCAGGTGATGGAGAGGTTGAAGGCATTATAGGATCAGGTGATGGACTGTATGTAGCACTATGACCATTTGATACAGTTTTTTTTTATTATCTTGTGTGCCATGACTAACAAAATTCTGGAAAGGAAAAATATTTTCATGAAAAACATCCCTGGAAACATGTATTCTTTTTGTGGACATATCTAGGACCTTGTACCCTGTTGTTGCATAATGATATCCAACAAATATGTAAGGAGTGGTTCTTGGTTCAAATTTTGATCTATGTGGTATGGGTACAGTGGGGTATCAAAGACAGCCAAAGCTTCTCATATGAGAGTAAAAGAGGTTTCTTTTTGTATAGAATTTCTTATGGACATGCATCATTAAGTATAGTAGAAGAAAGTCTGTTTATAATGTATGTAGCACACAATATACACTCTCCCCAGTACTTAACAGGTAGTTTGGATTGAAAAAGCAATGCTCTAGCAGTTTCAAGCAAATTTTGTGTTTTCTATCTACTACACCATTTTGTTGTGGTGTGCAGGGGCATGTTTTCTGATGAAAAATTCCTTTTGTTTGAAAGAAGGTGGTTGTTTCTATATTAACAAATTCCAGACCATTGTCTGTTCTTATTGTTTTCACAGTAGTTTCAAATTGATTTTCTACCATTGGAATGAAAGTTTTTAAGGTCTGCAATGCATTACTTTTAGAACTTTGTAAATGAGTCCAAGTTGATCTGCTAAAGTCATCCACAATTGTGATGAAATACTTAAAATTGTTGTAAGTTGCTGTGTGATATGGTCCGCACATATCAACATGAAGAAGTTGTTGTGGTTCTAGACTTCAAAGGTAGTCTTTCCTGTCTTGCTATGGGACATATAGAACACATGAATGGTTATTTAGAAGAGAATTTAACAGGAATAGTAGAAATACCCTTCATCTTGACAAAAGGTACATGCCCCAGCCTATTATGCCACATAATGTTTCTAGTGCATATATGAGAAACATCAATATGAGAAATAGAATCAGATACATAGTCATAAGAGTGTGAAAGAACACCTAATAAAGGATTTTTTACAGTCCAAGTACATTGTTTAGAAGAAGAAATATTGTCTACACAAGTAGTACATTTGTTGCAGGAAGGTAAACTATTACATGAAGAAGAAGTGAAGGATTTCTTCAAGTAATTTGAACATAGAAAATATAGACCATCACTAGCATTACCAATGACCAGAGGCCTCTTCATTGAAGGGGCCTGCATAAAACAAGAAGTTTTGTTAAAACTAACTGATCATAGTATGGATAGAGATAAGATTGTATTTGAAAGATAGCACAAACAAGACTTTTTCTAAACTGATCATAGGTCCTAATGTTACACTACCAATTTGAGTCACCTTAACCTTATAGCCATTAGGTAGTTCAACTACAATGGATAGGGCAAGAAGGTAATGTTGTGCAAAAGAGATATATTGAAGGTCATGTGATATGAGGTTCCTGAGTCCAAAATCCATGAGTCAGATCTATTTTTGAAACATTTGCATGATTGTTTACCAAAATCTATAGAAGATGTACAAAGTATAATACCTGCAAAGTCAGTTGGTCCATTAGCAAGAGCTGAGCTCATGGTGGATCCCTCATCTTCATGTTCTTGTTGGAAGTTCTTATAGCATGTTCTGTAGATGACCATACTGATCCTTGGTAAGACTTATATTGTATAATTCCTCATTCTGATCTGTCACTGGTTCTTTTCCATGAGCCAAATTTTGTGCACAATGAACATTTGCTACTGTCCTGTATCCAGCTCCTTTACTCTAAGGAGGATTTGGAGGAGCTCTGGAATTATTCTGAGAGGGCTTTGGAGGAGCTCTAGAGTTATGAGGTGGATTTGAACCAGATGGATAGCCATAGAGTTTATAACACTTTTCCATAATATGACCCGTTCTCTTACAGTAGTTACAAAACCTATCTTTGTATGAAGAATTATGTGATTGAGTTGGTCAGAAATCTATTCTGTAAGACTGGGAAGATCTTCCAGATCCAACATGTAATGCACTAGACTCCATATTGAAATGATTAGATGGTTTAATTTCCCTTTGGTGCTCATCTTGAACCAAAAGAGAGAAAGTTTGTGCTATAGAGGGTAATGGATTCATCATGATTATACTACCACGTATTACACTATAAATGTCATTCAAACCCATAAGAAACTGAATCAACCTTCGATCTTGCAGCTTTATAAACGAGATCCTTTGCTCCACAGATAGAAGTGCAACTACATTGAGCTGTGATACTCAAAGTACTAAGTTCTTCCCGTAATTTTTTTAATTTGTGTAATGCCCTGTAATGTCAAGAGTTCCCTGAGATAGATCATGAAATTCCCTCGGAATTTGATACAATTTTGCCCCGTTAGTCTGTTCATAATGATCTTCGAGCTCCCTGCATAATTTTGCAGAGCTCATGATGAATTCAACACTGTCCGCAATTTCCTTTGACAGTGAATTAAGAATCCAGGATGTAACAATATCATCGCATCGTTTCCATTGACGATATGAAGGATAATTGGATTGAGGGCGTGGGCAATCTCCATTGATGAATCCTAATTTGTTTTTGAGTGATAATGATCTCAAAACACTACGTCGCCAAGAACGATAACCAATTCCAGTAAACTGCACTGGTACGAGCATGACTCCAGGATTATCAGAAGGATGCATGTATAGAGGACTATTGGGATCAATTGAAAAAGATGTTAAACCACCAGATTGATTGGTGGAACCACCAGATTGGCTAGAAATTGGAGCAGTTTCCATAGATCCAAAAGAAGGAGAAGATGGACAAATCGCAAAGAGAAGAAGAAGTAGAAAAGTCTTACGAAAAACAAATCGTAACAGAGGACGAATATCTCAGAGTCGAACTTGCTCTGATAGCATGAGAAAGCTGTGAATTACCAGCACTGTGAGCTTTAGTAAGCTCAACAATGGAAGCTACTGATAATGGTAACCATCCGAGAGAGAAGAAACAGAGTTATTAGTTTGTGAAATGTAAAGCTTGTGTATTCAACTGAATCAGTGAGTACTTATACAAATCTAGAAGTAGAAAACATGTGATTTAATCTTCCTACAATATGAACTAACTAACTCTATAACAAATTAACTAACTTTGTTAACTAAAATGAGTAACTAACTAAAATGAATTGTACAATATTTTAACGCTTTTCATAAAAGTTGCAACTCTTCATTTTTTATTCACACCTTTTAAAATTCAACAAAAATAAATCTATAATCTCTGGGAAGACGAATCATTGAGATAAAATGAAGAATATAAGGAGTAAGACATTTACTTTAGTAAAATAAAGATTTGATTTAAGATTAAGATATCCATATACTTAGAATGTTTTACTTGGTTACAAAACGGAAAGATATATATTCATGTTGGTTTATCACATTCTCGCTTGAAGATGTAGTTGTGATGCCAAATTATGATCAAAATCAATTTTACTTAGCTTGCTTTCAAGTCTTAAACTTTAAGTAGCTATAAATAACTACCAAAAACTTTTCTTGATTACTTAAACACTTTAGTTTTATTGCAATATTAGATATAACTAGAAATCACAAGTTCATGTCGACTTTTTGATATCATCACCTTATTACAATTATTATTTGAGAAATATTACTACACCAACAATAAAAAATATGATTTAAAGCAAAAAAAAATTAAAATATTAAAAACGCTCGAGGCGTACGTTATTACGCCCATTACTTATATTTTCTGCTCGAAGCTTACGAGTTACACCCCAAAATTGGGTCTTATGCTTTATGGATCTACGTCTTCAATTTACATCCGAAGCGTTTTTGGTACGCCCCGCACCGAGACTCACCGTGGGACTCGCCCCAAAAGCGTTTTTGAAAACACTGATTTAGTACATATTTTAACTATCGTGAATTACCATTGATGGTGCACCCGTCGTCTTCAAATCCTTAGTTAGTCTCTGTGTCCGATCATAGTACATTTGGAGCGAACATTTGCCACGTGTGATTTAATAAAAAAAGCTTTTAAAAAATAATTAAAACGCTTGTATTAAAACAGTAAAAAAATCAAGTAAGTTTTTTTCTCAATAATATTATGAAGATGTGGTACAATTCGTACATCTCTCAAAGATGCATTTAGCTTTATTTTTCTTGATATAATATCTGGCTCATGTACAAGATGTATTAATTATTCAATATTTAACCGACCATACAATTTTCAAACTAGGAATTTCTAAATATGAAAAAAAATATTATTTAAATTATTATTATCATTTACCGACCATACAATTTTCAAACTATGAATTTCTAAATATGAAAAAAAATATTATTTAAATTATTATTATCGAAATGATGAATCATATGCATTTCCACTCAATTATAAATGATAATTAGTCTGATGCTTAACTATTCAAATTTTAATTAAATATTAAGATATAATTAGTCAGCTATTTCTTATCAACTTTGTATGGCCAGCTGATCATAGCTTACTTATATATCCTTTGCTAAAAAAATATTTTTTTTAATGTAGCATATAAGAAATGAACAAATGCTTGGTGAAATGAACATTTTAAGTTTATACTTAATAGGCCATAAATAAGTATTATCAATTTGATTTCCTACTGCAAGATGATTAGATGAAGAAAAGACCAAGTTTAATTTGCTTAATAATCATAACACATTATTAATTTATCATTTAGGTTTTATTTTATTCATATCATTAGTTATAGTGTTTTTCAATATATTGTTGTAAAATATTAAGTTTATTATAATTAAAAGAATTATATAATAAAATTATTATTTTACTTGTTACTTCTTAAAAATTAGCGTGTCAAGTCAATATTGAACAAGTAAAAATAACCAGTCATCCCTATCAACATCTATTTGGTTTGGTACCGCCAATTATATAGCTTATTGTCACGTCCCGCCACATGACAATTAAATTTTTGTCCGGAAGGGGGCGGAAGGGTCTAGAGTTGTGGAGAGTTTTGAGGACAACTCTAGAACCTTCTAGAATAATCAAGAAGGCTAGAGAATTCCTTTTGAATTCTCTAGAATAAGTTGGATATTTCAAGAAAGTTTTTGGAAGATCTTAGAAAGTGTAGACTTTTCTAGAATAAGGACCAAATTATAAATAATTTAGGGACTTGTAAATAATTTTTATTTACACTTTAGTCTTCTAGAAAGTAGTATAAATAGGTGGGCTCTCATTTGTAAATCAACCAAGCAAGTTGTAAGCATCTTCCAAGCAATGTAAGTCTTCTTCTAAAATTCTCTAAGTATTCATTTCATTTTCTTAGCGATCTTAGTATAAAAGGCTTCCTTGAACTTACAAGATCTTGAAAGATTAGTGAGTAAGTCGACGAGGACCGCACGAAGTCTTAATAAATACTCTAAGTCCGTGACATTATGATATATATTTTTATTCGCATAAAAATCCTTAAGAATGAGAAATTAAAATTTAAGAGCAATTGATTCCAAAAGTCAACACAAGCAAAATGAGGCAACATTTCTTATGGAAAATTTAATATTTAAAAAATTGTATCGAGACTAATTGAAAAGACAACATCATATAATTTGATTACCATGAATGAATTAATCCAAAATCTTTATAAATAGCGTGTTTTTTTTATTTGAGTTACTACTTCAAGTCAATTTTTGAAATTTTAATTTGTACATTTAATGAGTAAGATAAATTAAAGTAAATAAGTAGTCTGGTTTTAGTAATATAAACTTAATTTGAGCCAAAGATTTTAAGATGTTAAGGCTAAAAATGTCATTATATTGAATCATTATAAAGAGAACAAATGTTTCATTCATTTGAGAATTGATAAATTAAGATAATAAAGAATTGATTCAATTATGTTCGTATTCTATTGAATGATCCTCCATATTATATGTTTGATTAGATTTTCACACATCATTATCGAGTTGAAAATATAACTATATATATGTGTTCTCTTACAAATTAAAATGATATAGTCATACATTTCAACATTATATTAGAACAAATGGATGTCATGGAACCAAATTTCATTGTCATCCATATAAAAAAGAATTTTCACAACAAAATCAATTTGACTAACATGAATTCTATCCAAATATTCAAGTGATTCATCATAGTTAGTACTTGTATTTTTTTTATATTTTTTATGTTAACCTTCAACCTAATTAAGTAGCACAATCATTCTCCTCTAATCAGCCTTATTTATTTGTTTAAGTCACGTATACATGATGCCAACAACACTACATATAATACTGATATTAATCCTAATTTTCTATTTCTATATAATTGAGACATTATATTGCACATTATCCATTTTTTCTTATACATTTATTAATTTTTATCTCCATTATTATGAAAATGATGATGCATTGACCGTAACAATTTCCGTACATTATAAAGATAAGAAAATGAATTGTTCTTAATATGATATGACACATGAATTAAGACATTTGTCATCATAGTTTATTTTAAAATTTGAATATAGTCAAACATGTTTTTAATTAAATACGAATAAATGTATAGAAATTCTAATTAGGTATCCATTACTATCAAAAAGTCCTCTCTTTTAGTATACATTAATTCAATGAGTGATCTCCCATTATCCAACCACAAAATTAAGCTCCATGAATATCACATTTTAGTTCAAATGATGGGATAAAAGTATGTTTGGCAGCTAAATTTTGTATAAGATTAGCTCTCTTTACAATGCTCTTCTTTGTTGTGATAATTTTAATATTATTTTCTCTTAAACATAAGACACATTCAAATGAACTTTTCTTGATAAGACATTTGATTATGAAATATAATTAATTAGTCAGCTACAACTTATCAACTTTGTTAATTGTTTGGCCAAGCTAGACATAGCCTGCCTCAGTCATGCTCAAAACTATTTTTTAAAAATTGAATTAAACGAGAAATGAATAAATAATGCTTGTTCAAATAAATTAAAAGAGGAATATGATGCTAGTTGTTTTGTAAGAACTATTCTCATTAAGGTCCAAGTTAGTGTGATGATATTAATTGAACATCAAGTTTTAAGGGGAAAAAATTAAGACTTTTAAAAATTGTGATTTAAAATAAGTAATGATATGATATGTGGGCGATTATAAATTATTTCGTTAAGCATAAAATAAATATTTTAAAATTCAACTGTTACTACTAAGCACTTACTCTCCAAATAATATTCAAGATCTACTAGAGTACTAAACATCATTTAATGAAAATAATGTGGTAAAATATCTTTACTAATAATTATATTTTTAATGGATATACCAAGTCAAATAGTCAGAAGTAAAAAAAATAAAAGTACAATAAGAAAGAATTCATTTATTACTAATATCAAAAAGAGTTATTATTTTTAATCGACTAAAAGGAAAAGAGTTGCAGTATAAATTAAAACGTAAGGGGTATCATTTGATTTCTAAGACATGAAAAGTATTGCTTGGAAAAACAAGACTTGTATATGATTGATGAATTTCTTGATAAGCTTTCAAATATTTGAAAAGACATCTTCTCTTATTTTTCAAAATATTAAATTTATTCGGTGGCAAATAGGAATCATAGAGAAATATTATATTATTGTTTGATTCTCAGAATATTAACAAGTAATCTAATGCCAAATCTATTTGTTTTCCAAATTCTTTGACTCCTTCATATTACCATGATGACAACATCCTTACATGTTGGAATGAGTCAACATTAAAATTAAAATTAAAATTGTAAGCAAATGATTTAAAGAGTCAACACATTCAAAATGATTGTCTAATTGATCTTTGGGTTAAGTAACCAGCTAAAAAAAACTAGACTTCCCAATTTACTCCTTCACATTATACTCTCCGCTCAATAATATTCGTTACTTATTTTAAAAATAGTTATTCATATTGTCAAATTTAAAAAATCAAGAGATCATTTACTTTCTGTGACTATTTTATCTTTGCTATTTAATAGTACTATCTAATACATTTTTCAAGACATTAAATTTAAAAAATCAAAAGATAATATAATATATAATAATATTACCCCTATTATATATTATTTCTTAAGGAATATGCTAACTCAGTAGTGAACAACTATTGTTAGAAATAACGAATACTCTCTTCCTCTCTATTGTGATTTCTCAAATTAATTATCTTAGCTTGTTTATTCAGTTTATTCAGTAGTATTTTTAGAAATTTAAGTTAAAATTAATTACTTCCTCCGTTTCAAAAAGATTGACCTAGTTTGACTTGGAACGGAGTTTAAGAAAAGAAAGAATAATTTTTAATCTTGTGGTTCTAATTTAAAGTTATGTAAAATGTACGAAAATATCCTTTAATCTTGTGGTCTTAAACATGATATGTGGAAAGTTAAAGTTAAAATATTGCCAAAAAAGTAAATGAGTCATTCTTTTTGAAACAGACTAAAAAGGAAATATAGTCATTCTTTTTGAACCGGAGGGAATATCTTTTTATATTTTATCGGGAAAAGGATCAAAAATACCCTTCCAACTTTGATTTATTGTTTAAATTTACCCTCGCCGTTAAAATAAAGTTAATTTTACCCCTCGCCGTTAAAATTTTACCCCTCCTGTTACTAATTTCACCAAATTTACCATTAGATGGATTGACCCAAATTGATCCGAATTTTAAAAATAAAACATATTCCTTATTTTAATCCATTAACCTGATCATTTATAATTTATTTTAACGGCGAGGATAAATTTGAACAATAAATCAAAGTTGAGGGGTATTTTTGACCCCTTTTCCCTATTTTATCTTTTTAAGTGTAATTGTGCTGAAAAATTACATACCCCTTTAATTATAGGGTGATAACACACAAATAAAGTGAATAATTAATGAAGAAATATTATATCATAAGATATAAATAAAAATAAAATAGTCAAAATTGTTCTTAATAAATAGTTAGGAGCGTGTAAAAAAGAAATACGATAAATAATTTGAAATGGCGGAGAGCATAATTTCCAAGGTTTAACTTAACACTCTAAAACATCCTTAGGCTTCTTCTTGGAAATTAAGATTCATCATAAACTATAAGCTGAGGTGTTAAATAAATAAAGTATGCTTATGTTAATTAATCCTACAAAAGTACAACTAACAATTACAAAAGTACAACTAACAATTAAAAAAGTGAATTGTTGAACCTGAATCAGTTTTTTTAAATCCTTATCAGCCACAATTATTATTCAGAATATTCATTAATCTCATTTTTCAAGTCTTTCTAATAGTGTAACAATTCTTTTATATAAAGGATTCTCTTTAAGCATCACAAATAAAGGAAAAAAAAATAGTTGACAATATGGGAATCTGCATATCCTCTGCATCTTTTGAGATTCAACCTGTTGATTTTGGTAACGAAAATGTTGTTCATTATGATGATAACAACATTAATGAGAACCAATGTGTAATTGGTTCTGTTTTTTCTCAACAAGGAAATAAAGGAAACAACAAGATTCTGCTATTCTCTATCAGGTTTGTCATTTTGCAACATGTTTACTTAGTTTTTCATTGACATAATGCGTAAACATGACTGTTAACTTGGTTTCAGTCGATAACTGTGCCCTCCAATTTTGAGTCTGTACAAATAAAAACTTAATAAAATTGAATAATTAGACACACGTCCTACATGACATCATACATGGGATATTACTTGTTAAAGTTCATAGTTATCAGCTGATGCTAAGTTAAGGGTCGTATTTATGTATTGTACCTTTTTCATTACATGGGGTGTACAAAGATGGGAAGTTTCCTTTTTATGGCAGGGATATGGTGTAGAAAATGGAGTTTTCGGCGGAGTTTTTGATGGACATGGAGAGAATGGACAAATAGTCAGCAAGTTTGTTATGAATAAGTTGCCATCGTTGCTGCTAAAACTTACATTTTCTCTGCCAAAGATCATTTCTGTGAATCAAAATGTGATGAGAAGGAATTTTAACCAGTGGAAAAAGGCTTGTTGTGTTCCTTTATGGTGATGGATAGAGATATTAAAAGTCTTGAGAATTTTGACTGTTCTTTCAGTGGAACAACTGCTGTCGTTGCTAAAAGACAGGTAACGAGAAAAATCTTTCTTTTGACCTCATTATCGCGAATATTGCTAAAAGTTTTGGAGAATCTAAATGTTACAGGATGATGATCTAGTTATCACCAACCTTGGAGATTCTCGAGCTGTACTAGGAAGAGAGACAGAGGAGGGAGTAATTGAGGCTGTTCAGTTAACTACGGATTTGAAGCCTAGTCTGACTTGTAAGACTCTTCTTTTCATAATATTGACATGACACACTTGGCATGATTCAATATCAAATTGATCTTAGTAATGGTCTATCGGAAACAGTTTGTGAGGTAGAGATAAGGTCTGCGTACATTAGACTCCACTATGTGGAACTACACTGGATATGCTGTTGTTGTTTATTAGTGACTAAATGATCATAAACTGTTTGATGCATACAGCTGAAGTAGAAAGAATAAGGAGGTGTGGTGGCAGAGTTTTTGCGCGGAAAGAAGAGCCACATATCCAGAGAGTGTATTTACCCAATGAAGATGTTCCTGGTTTGGCCATGACAAGATCATTAGGGGATTTCATGCTAAAATATTTTGGCATTATCTCCGAGCCTGATGTCTCTTATCACCACACTACTCCGAATGACCAGTTTGTTGTTCTAGCAACTGATGGGGTAAGCCTATTATAACTATGTACTAGTATATTTTGTTCTGTTTCTACAAGACTTGACATGTTTATTTTCATTGTAAAATAGGTGTGGGATGTGTTGAGCAACAATTAAGTCGTCTCCATAGTGTGTGCAACAAATAATGCAGCAGCAGCGGCAGAGACAGTAGTACAAGCTTCGTTAGATGCATGGAAACAGAGGTTTCCTAACAGCAAGAGAGATGACAGCACTGTCATTTGCCTCTACTTGCAACAAGGTGCATCTCTGCAGAATGGTACTTAAAATGTTACTATTTGTATTAGTATATGGATATTCACATTTTGTTAGATTATTGAGTTCTGTGTAGAATTTTTGGAGACAAATGTATGAAGGCTACAAACTCTGGAGATGAAATCTAAGTGTTTTTTTTCTTTCTATATAAATAAAACAAACTACTATACAAACATTTTGTGTAAATATAATGCATTTTGTACACTCATTTGTTCACCATATCATTATATAGGTCAAAATTTGATTTAATGAATATATATTAAAGTGTTAGACACCTCTAGAATCTAGATACAAGTTAGTTGAAGGTATAGTTGAATTTATATGTGAGCTTTTTAAGCACAAGTGGATTGAATTGTTGCCAATCTGATGAATTGATCAAGACGAAAAAAGTACATAAATAATAAATGAGATAAAATAAATTGACTATATTAAATAATAGGCCTAACCCATCGGTGGCCCCCTAAAATTGGCGCTAACTTTCACTTAGACACTCTAACTAGACTTTGTTCATTTTAGACACCTTATATAGGTTCTCGCTATACTATTTTGACACTTTTTGCTTACTTGGCATAGTGAGTGTTATACACACAATTACGACTCGTGAAAGCCTTATTTCACAATTTTTTTTGTTCTTGTTCTCCATTTTCTAGCTACCATGTCTGAAACATAAACAAAAATCTATGGTAAAATAGATTTAGTGATGCCACAAATAAAAAAGTAAATTTCAGCCCATAAGATTTCTCAAAAGTTTAAATTTCAAACATTATGAAATAAAAATCTATTTCTTTTTTCTCATATTTGAATAACAAGATTTGAAAAATAATCTTCCATTGTTAATTAATAACTTAGAAGTAAAAAGAAAACATCATACTTTTGTAAGATAATTTTTTCAAACTAATTAAGTTCTTTTGAAAGTTGTTAGTTCGAAGCTGAGTTAAGATGATAGCTCGAATTTGATATGAAGTTTTGATGATTTAACAAACTTATCGATCTAACAAGGAATCAAATCCTTGTTATTGGAACTGCTGACAATGAGATGAATGATAAACTCAGTGTGAGGTATATTTGTGTGCTTTCATCAAAAAGGGGGAAAATGTTATATTCTAAGAGTTTTGATGATCCTCACAAATGCGGGGACCTGGTCCCTGGCAGAGTGCTCTCGTCCTGATACAAATGGGGAACAGTCGTAAAAGCTGTCATATCAGGTGGTAGGTGAAAAGTGTAGTGTCGTACACCAATAAAAAGAGCAGACAAGATTGTATGTTTCAGTATCTCACAAATGCAGGGACCTGGTCCCAGGCAGAGTTTCCTCTATTAGATACAAAATTGGTTACAGCTGTAAAGCTGTCACGTCAGAAGTTGGTGAGGCGTCAGTGTACTACACCAATCAGAATGAAGGAGCGTGTTTGTCCAACGGATAGTAACTCTTTATGTTTGATATTTTTAGCATGACAAATACCATATTATATTCATTCATCCAAAGAAGGAAGTCAGTCAGCAAGCCTTTTCAAGAACTCACAAAGAAGTTTGCAAGGGACCTAGTCTCCGCAAGACTGCGACGTGAAAAGGTGAAAAGACAACTGTCAGAAAAGCTGCCACCTCTGATGATGTAGGTGCACAACTTTTCCAACAGCAGGCCTTCAGCCAATGGGATGGCTTCAACGAATTTGTGGGAAATTATATTATCTATTTCCAACAAACACAAATTTAAGTTTTGGCAAACAAAAGTTTTGGATTTCAAAAATCCAAAAGTTCAAAAAGCAAAGTCCATCTTCAAGAAGGATCATCCTAAGAGCAACAGGGACCTGATAGAGCTGCAAGCTACTTAGTTGTCTTAGGATTATTTCTTCCATGCTTACATTGTAAATCTGTTCCTAATCTATAAAGGATTCAGATTCTTTGGTTTGTTGAAAAGTCTAAGTTAGTTGAGTCAAACTAATTTAGTGGACAACCTTGTGTGTTGCTTAGTAAAAATCCTAAGTCATCCGGAGCGTGGTGATTTAGTGGGCAACCTGTGTGTTGCTTAGTTGAATCTTAAGTTGTCTAGTTGTGATAGCTTAGTGGGCAGAGTAAAATCTGCTTAGGCTCTTCAAGCAGTAGAATTATTGCTTGGTTGTGAAATTAATAGCTTTTTCTCACGTTATTGTAATCGGGTTTCACTTTTGCTTGTGAAGACTAGTGAAAATGGTTAAAAATCCTGTGTGACAGGTCGTGGTTTTACTCCCTTGAGCAAGGAGGTTTCCACGTAAACTGTCTGTGTTGTGTTCTTCATATTGTTTAATCTTCTGCACTGTTTTTGTTGTGTCAAGGGACCTGGTCCGTTGACTGGTAGTGGACGCACATATTCCAACAAAAGTATCTCTTGAAAATTTGATGTGGTTGGAAAAGAGGTTGAAGTTGGAGTGGGTGGGGGCGGAGAGGACGATCTGGTGGCTGGTGGGGTGGAGGAATCGTTGCGGTTGGGGTGGAGAGGAAGATCTGGTGGGTGGTAAGGTGGAGGAGTTGTAGGGGTTGGGGTTGGGGTGGGTGAGGGTGGAGAGGGAAACTTGGTTGGGTGGGGTGAAGAAGACAAGGGGGTTGGGTTGGGGAAATTATTGTTTGAATTTAAATGACACATGTCATCAAATTTGTGGCCTTTTTTCTACTTAAAAGTCATTATTTGATTATTATTTTTATATATATACCACGTGTCCTTATTTGATTCGTCACTTCAACACATCACCAGCAAGTGTATTACACGCACTTGTATATTTGGGTGATTGTAAAAAAAGTGTCAAAATGACACAATAAAACCTTACATAAAATGTCTAAAATGAACAAAGTCTAGTTAAAATGTTTAAGTGAAAGTTAATGCCAAATTTAGGGGGCCACCAATGAGTTAGACCTAAATAATATTAAGCAAATGTAGCATGTGTTGGCTTGAATCCAAAGATATTTTTCTTCGGAAAAGCTTGAAGATTGCTCAAAGCTAATAAACAAGTAACAAAATTGTTAGAGAGAAATTGAAGTATTCTGTAAAAGAATACGATGATTTACAAGGTAGTGATTCTATTGCTTTATAGGGGTGACTACTCAGGAGCTAATTTCATAGAAGTAACCCCTCTTAACTCATGATAATTGACATTTTAGGATGGGAAGAGTAACATTTTCATTATCCCTAGTGTTGGTCACTGGCTTTTCCTCCTTCATAATTGGTTCTTTGTGAGGCGATTACACATCCTGGATTGCCTCACAATGAACCAATTATGTGTACAATGTACAACACATTACACATACATAAAAAAAAGTTGATCTTGTTAGATCGAGAAAAAAATTGATAATTGACAAATAGAGAAACATATGAAAGGAACAGGTTGAGACGACATGCTCCTTTCAGATCGAATTCGACTGTGATAAGGAGAATGTCAACCACACGAATTAGAAATTATAAAGCTTGGAAGGGTTGCTTTTTTGACAAGAAACTAGTGCAAAAAGGTTTCCTTTCATAAAGAAATCCTAGCGAAGTAGGAAGCGTAATGAAGTAGGAAGGATAAGCAGAGTAGGAAGTATAACGACGTAAATAACTTTCAAATTCGGAACAGAGTAGGAAGCATGATCAGATATGTAAACCGAGTTCAAGTTGAAAAAGGTTTTGAAGAGTTCAAAATCTATCAATAGGGCAATATTTTCTTTGGAGAAACTTGCGCAGTTAAACAAAGAATTACAAGTAAAATACAATCAACTAGAGAGAGTTCATATTTGAGTGATTTCCGATTAGAAGTGCAACCAACCAGGGGTGGCTCGACGGTGTTTAAAAAAGGACATACGCTTTAGGCCCCCAAATTTAAGGGGCCTCATTTTTAATAATAATAGGTTATAAGTTATTGTTTTTTAACAAATATTGAATTCTATTTGTAGTAAAAGTTAACTTTTCATGAAAAATGAAGGAAATATTAGAAGAAATTTGGCATATTTGAAGTAATATATCTCATGAAAAATAATTTAAAATAAAAATGGTTATATTATTGATTGAAAATTAGAAGAAATCAATAACATAAAAGTTATCAACAACACAAGTTTGAGGCTCCGTTTGATTTTCGCTTTAGGTCACGAATAAGCTTGAGCCGCACCTGCAACCAACACATGGCATCAAGAAACAAGAACTAAAGAACTCATTCATTGTCTTATGTTTTATAGTTCTTAAGTCAAGTTTGCTTGTATTGAGTTTTTATCGAGTTGTATCCTTACTTATCTTCCATTAGAACATCTGGTGTTAGGACATCACTCAATAGCTTAGTCGTATTACGATAAGTAGTTTAGTCGTACTAGGATTGCAGTACTAATTCAACAGTTATTTAGATTACTTTAGTTCAGTTCATTTAGGAGTCTTATTGTTTTCCCTGTAACTCTATTTAATACCTTGTTGTCTTTAATAATAAATACTCTTTTCAGAACATATTCAGTCTTTATATGGTATCAGTACACTGTACATCTGGTTACATCTTATTTTTGGTCACAATCTGATTAGCTGGTCCTCAAATAAGCAAAATATTGTCTCACGCTCCTCCATTGAGTTTGAATACATGGCTATAGCTAATGCACTTTCTGAAATTTACTGGGTCACCAATCTCCTAAATGAGTTGTACTTTCCAATACATCAGCTACCCACAATTCATTGTGACAATTTTGGAGCCATTCTTGAGCAAGAATCATGTTCCTCATAGCCGTGTGAAGCACGTCGCCATGGACTTTCACTTTGTTTGCCACTATGTTGACATCAAAAAGGGTTCGTGTTGTTCATGTCCATGGTGTTAATCAAATTGTTGGCACTCTCATCGAGGCACTTCCTAAATCTACTTTTGAGTCTAATTTGTTCAAGTTAGGCTTGTTGACACCAAATTTTGTTCTGATAGTTTTTAAATTAATACATTTTTTGAGTATTTTATTTTAAATAGTTTAAAATACATGTTTTTGTTATTTAATAAAGTTTGTTGATAATCATCCTCTTTCTCAAATTCTTAGGATTTTTATTGATTGTTATGTTCAAATTATTTTATCATAGCCAGACTTTCAAATATTTGTTCATTTTTTATAAAATCATTATTTCTGTTAAACTACATTTTTTACATGTAATTGATTACGTTTATTACACTTCTTCATATTTATTTTTTTCTCTGTTACATTGTTAATATTCATTTTTATGTTCTACGCAGTCTAAAAATTTATTTGATTA
Organism: Solanum pennellii; assembly: GCF_001406875.1. Lineage (NCBI taxonomy): Eukaryota > Viridiplantae > Streptophyta > Magnoliopsida > Solanales > Solanaceae > Solanum > Solanum pennellii. The sequence goes on from NC_028644.1 coordinate 57,980,339, forward strand.
CGAATACAATTTGAACACACAGATATTTTGTCAATAACGTTTTTTGAGGCCATAATTTCAAGCCCATAATTTAGACCTATTTTTTATAATTCCCTATATATATAAATTTAGCTAATTAGGTTGTGGGGTGGATAAACTTTAGGGGTAAAAATTTTCAGATTTTTCAAGTCTTCAAATATTGTGCTCATATTTTTCCGACCACCACCCTCGCCAGAGCATTTTCCGGCGAAACCAAAGCTCCCATTATTTTTCTTTTCATTTTTGCAGCAAACAATAGCCCACAATACTCCTCTCTTCCGGCCAGCATCTCACCGAAAACTGTTGAATCCATCCCATTGTTTTAGTCAACTTTAGCTATTCAATTGGTACAAGCAATTGTTAAAAATGAATAGTAATTGGAGTTGAAAAGAAAAGATTTGGTAGTTGGCAAATGGTAAGATTTGCAACCATTTTTGACTTTGCTATGTTTACATATGTCATTAGTGACATAGGTATGGTTTTATCCTTCTATAAATAGAGCATTCTTGCTCATTTGTAGAACACACCAAGTTAGAGAGAAAAACCATTTTGAGAGCAAAGTGAGGTATTCCATAGACTATACAAGAAAATAGTCTGTGAAAAAAAATAGAGTGTGAGCGATATTTTAGTAAGACGGAAACCAAAAGAGTGTTGTTCCTTTTGAGTGTGTAGTAGTCACTTTGAGTATTGTATTCGTGACTACACAGTGTAAAATTCCTTACTATAGTAATATCAATTGCTCCTCTTAGTCCGTGGTTTTTTCCCTTATTCAGAAGGGTTTCCACGTAAAATTCTTGGTGTCGTTATTTTCCCATTTTATTTCCATTACTTTTACCATATATATTTTTGTGCTTGTCCGCGTTTTCCCAACAAACTGGTATCAGAGCCAAGGTTTTATCTGAGTATGCTCTGTGGTTGCAGCACAGTCTGAACTTCCACATCAGAAAAGATTTACTTTGATTTGCGATAACTATATTTTTTGGGGAAAACAATGGAAGCCAACACAAGTAGAATGGTTACTTTGAATGGTGTTAATTATGCCATTTGGAAGGGAAAAATGGAAGATCTGCTTTATGTTAAGAATTTTTACAAACCAGTATTTACCACTGTAAAGCCTGATAATAAAACAGATGAAGAGTGGAATCTGTTGCATAGACAGGTCTGTGGATTCATTAGGCAATGGGTCGACGATAATGTGTTGAACCATATTTCTGGGGAAACACATGCTCGAACCCTATGGGAGCATCTTGAAAGTTTGTATGCTCGAAAGACTGGCAACAACAAAATGTTCTTAATAAAGCAGATGTTGAGTTTGAAGTATCATGATGGTTCTCCGATGACAGACCATCTGAATAATTTTCAGGGGATAATGAACCAATTATCTGCTATGGGCATCAAATTTGATGAAGAAATTCAAGGCTTGCTTCTACTTGGTTCCCTACCAGATTCATGGGAAACATTTAGAACGTCATTGTCAAATTCTGCTCCGGATGGTGTGATCTCTATGGATTCCGCCAAGAGTAGTGTCTTGAACGAAGAGATGAGAAGAAAAACTCAAGGTTCCTCTTCGTCGGATGTCCTGATAACTGGCCCCAGGGGGAGAAATAAAACTCGTGGTTCTCAGCATAGAGAACAAAATAGGAGCAAATCCAAAGGCAGACTTAAGGATATTGAGTGCTATCATTGTGGCATGAAAGGGCACACAAAGAAGTTCTGCAGGAAGTTGAAGAGGGAGAACAAAAACAAAGAGGAAACTAAAGAAGATGGCAATGAAAATTGCCTAGCCACCGTCACCACCGAAGATCTTGTTACCGTTCTTGATGCAAACATGATAAATATTGCTTGTGATGAGTCAAGCTGGGTTGTGGACACTGGTGCCGCATCTCATGTGACATCAAGGAAGGATTTTTTCTCTTCCTACACTCCTGGTGATTTTGGAACCTTGAGTATGGGTAATGAGACTGTTTCTAGGGTGGTTGGTATTGGTACAATTTGTTTGGAAACTAGTGTTGGAACTAAACTAGTTTTGAACAATGTGAAACATGCTCCTGATGTTCGTCTGCACCTAATTTCTGTTGGTGTTTTAGATGATGAAGGATATGTTAGTACCAACGGTGATGGAAAATGGAAGCTCATTAAGGGTTCCTTGGTTATGGCTCGTGGTAACAAACGTCGTGGTCTATACTGGACTACGGCCTCTGCTTGTGTTGATATGGTGAATGCGGTTGAGAGCGATAGCTCTTCAACATTATGGCACAAGAGGCTTAGCCACATTAGCGAGAAAGGACTTAATGTTCTAGCCAAGAAGAAATTATTGTCAAATTTCCAAAGTGCTAAATTAGAAAAATGTGAGCACTGCTTGGCTGGTAAACAAAATAGAGTTTCCTTTAAGTCCTACCCTCCTTCGAGAAAGACAGAGTTGCTTGAGTTAGTGCACTCTGATTTATGTGGTCCAATGAAGACAAAGACATTGGGTGGTGCACTTTACTTTGTCACTTTCATTGATGATTGCTCGAGAAAACTTTGGGTCTATGTCTTGAAGACTAAAGACCAAGTGTTAGGTGTCTTTAAGCAGTTTCAGGCTTCAGTTGAAAGAGAAACTGGAAAGAAATTGAAATGTATTCGTACTGATAATGGTGGTGAATATTGTGGACCATTTGACGAATACTGCAAGCATCAAGGTATTAGACACCAGAAGACTCCTCCCAAGACTCCTCAGCTTAATGGTTTGGCTGAGAGGATGAACAGGACCTTGATGGAAAGAGTTAGATGTTTGCTTTCTGAAGCAAAGTTGCCAAACTCATTTTGGGGTGAGGCTTTATTGACCGCTGCACATGTTATTAATCTATCTCCTGCTGTTGCTTTGCAAAGTGATGTACCAAATAGTGTTTGGTATGGAAAGGATGTTTCCTATGACCATTTGAGAGTATTTGGTTGCAAAGCTTTTGTACATGTGCCGAAAGATGAGAGGTCAAAGTTAGATGCCAAGACAAGGCAATGCATCTTCATTGGATATGGCCTAGATGAATTTGGTTACAGGCTATATGATCCAATTGAAAAGAAACTTGTGAGAAGCCGTGATATTATTTTCATGGAGAATCAAACAATTGAAGATATTGACAAAGCGGAGAAGGTAGAATCTTCAAATTTTGATGGTATAGTTCATCATGATGAAGTTCCTCACACAAGTGTGCATGATGTTGTTGGGTTTGATAATCATGGTGACGCCCAGAATCATGTATCGAATCAACATGTTGATGTTGATAATAACAATGATATTGTTATTGATGATCCTGTTGCTCATGAAGTTGTGGACGAATCAAATATTCCGCTTCGGAGGTCCACAAGACAGCGGTTTCCTTCCTCCCGTTATTCACCCAATGAGTATGTGTTACTCACTGACGGGGGAGAACCTGAATGTTATGAGGAGGCCATGGAAGATGAGCACAAGAATCAATGGATTGAAGCCATGCAAGACGAGATGAAGTCTTTGCATGAGAACCACACTTATGAGTTGGTAAAATTGCCCAAGGGCATGAGAGCTTTGAAGAACAAGTGGGTGTTCAAAGTTAAAGTTGAAGAACACAACTTGAAGCCCAGGTACAAAGCTAGATTGGTTGTTAAGGGATTCGGTCAAAGGAAAGGTATTGACTTTGACGAAATATTTTCTCCTGTTGTGAAAATGTCCTCGATTCGCACAGTTCTAGGTTTGGCTGCTAGTCTTAATTTAGAGATTGAGCAGATGGATGTGAAGACGGCTTTCCTTCACGGTGACCTAGAAGAAGAGATTTATATGGAACAACCTGAGGGCTTCAAAGTAGATGGTAAAGAAAATTTTGTATGCAAACTTAAAAAGAGTCTCTATGGCCTAAAACAAGCTCCCAGACAGTGGTACAAAAAGTTTGAATCTGTTATGGGGGAGCAAGGCTATAAGAAGACTTCTTCAGATCATTGCGTATTTGTACAAAAATTTTCTGACAAAGATTTTATCATCCTTTTGTTGTATGTGGATGATATGTTGATTGTGGGCAAGAATACTTCCAAGATTGACGAGCTGAAGAAAGAGTTGTGTAAGTCTTTTTCTATGAAAGACTTGGGTCATGCCAAGCAAATTTTGGGCATGAGAATTACTCGTCTTAGAGATAAAAGGAAGATTTATTTGTCCCAGAAGAAGTACATTGAACGCGTATTGGAGCGCTTCAATATGAAGAATGCGAAGCCTGTGAGTATACCTCTTGCTGGTCATATGAAGTTGAGCAAGAAGATGTGTCCTACAGCTAGGGAGGAAAAAGAGAACATGGCCAAAGTTCCATATTCCTCCGTTGTCGGAAGTCTAATGTATGCAATGGTGTGCACTAGACCTGATATTGCTCACGCAGTTGGTGTTGTCAGTAGATTTCTCGAAAATCCGGGAAAAGAGCATTGGGAAGCTGTGAAATGGATACTCAGGTATCTTAGAGGAAGCTCAGATGAATGCTTGTGTTTTGGAGCATCAAATCCAATCTTGAAAGGCTATACAGATTCTGATATGGCAGGTGACCTTGATAACAGAAAATCCACTACTGGATATTTGTTTACTTATTCAGGGGGAGCTATATCATGGCAGTCAAAGTTGCAGAAATGTGTTGCACTATCTACAACTGAAGCTGAGTATATTGCGGCTACTGAAGCCGGCAAGGAGATGATATGGCTAAAGCGATTTCTTCAAGAGCTTGGTTTGAATCAGATGGAGTATATTGTCTATTGTGACAGCCAGAGTGCAATAGACTTGAGCAAGAACTCCATGTACCATGCAAGAACAAAACACATTGACGTCAGATATCATTGGATTCGTGAGAAAGTGGAGAATGAATCATTTCATGTCAAAAAGATTCACACAAGTGAAAATCCTGCAGATATGCTGACCAAGATGATACCGAAAGACAAGTTCGAGTTATGCAAAGAACTTGTGGGTATGAGCTCTCTCTAAAGAAGTTGAAGATACCTTCTTCCAGTAAATGGGACTGGAGGGGGAGATTTGTTGAATCCATCCCATTTTTTAGTCAACTTTAGCTATTCAATTGGTACAAGCAATTGTTAAAAAGGAATAGTAATTGGAGTTGAAAATAAAAGATTTGGTAGTTGGCAAATTGGTAAGATTTGCAACCATTCTTGACTTTGCTATGTTTACATATGTCATTAGTGACATAGACATGGTTTTATCCTTCTATAAATAGAGCATTCTTGCTCATTTGTAGAACACACCAAGTTAGAGAGAAAAACCATTTTGAGAGCAAAGTGAGGTATTCCATAGACTATACAAGAAAATAGTCTGTGAAGAAAAATAGAGTGTGAGCGATATTTTAGTAAGACGGAAACCAAAAGAGTGTTGTTCCTTTTGAGTGTGTAGTAGTCACTTTGAGTATTGTATTCGTGACTACACAGTGTAAAATTCCTTACTATAGTAATATCAATTGCTCCTCTTAGTCCGTGGTTTTTTCCCTTACTCAGAAGGGTTTCCACGTAAAATTCTTGGTGTCGTTATTTTCCCATTTTATTTCCATTACTTTTACCATATATATTTTTGTGCTTGTCCGCGTTTTCCCAACAGAAACAACCCACCACCACGATCTTCAAGCTCCGTCAAACTCGACACGAAAACGATCCTTTATTTTTCTCTTCTCAAACCAGACCCATCGCAGCCCCAAACACTCCAAAACCAACAGCTTTCCTCCACCTCCATTTCCCACCTTTTCCGATGCAAAGCCACTAGAAATCAACACCAAATAGACCCCTAAATCACCCACAAACCAGCAATCAAACTCAATCACCTTTAATCATCCCTGCTCCTTCTCCTTTTCAGCGACCAACAGCCACCACAAATCCCTCTTCCTTTTCTCGACCAAAAAGCCACCAACAAACAGCCCAAACCACGAACTAGAAACCCCACACAAATCGGCCAACAACAACATAAAACAAGACCCACCAGTTCTATTTTCGTTTTCCCCTTTCACTATTTTTTTGTTTTGCAGGTGTTTGAGCCTCAACTGAAACTCCAAGCTCTACAACCAGCTCTGACGAACGGAGAAGGAGTCAACAGTTCCAAAACTCTGAGTTCCGCCGAGCAACCATCTGAAACTTAGTCGGTATCACAAATTTTTCTTCCCTTTGTTTCTATTTTTGTCATTTGCTATTTTTATTGCGTTTTGCTTACAGTTCTAGGCCTTTTTCCATTAATGTTTTTGTTTTCTTATCACTCTGGTCATTAATAGTAATTTTTTTTAAATATCATTATTTCATTACCATTTTATAGTTGTGAAATGTTCAAGTGTTGTAAAATATTTTGGAGTGCCACGTGGGCCCCAACAATTCGAATGATTGCATCACTAGTAATTGTGTATGTATGCCATATGGAACCTTCCCATTAGTGATATTTCATCACTTGAGCAATTAGAAGGCCAAGTTATACATTAATGTATGACTATAAATAGCCACTATATGAAATGTATACATATATACATTTTATGAAATATATTACTTCCTCAATTTTCCTTATTTTAGTATATTAATCTTAGTAAGTTCTTTTATAACACGTTATCAGCACGAGTCTCTGCCAGTTCAAGTAAAGACTTTAAAAGCCTCGGAGGTATAAATTTCCTTTTCTTAAATAATGTCTAATCTCTCTAAACTTGAATTTCTTGCTCTAGACATATCGGGAAAAAGCTATCTATCATGGGTACTCGATGCAGAAATTCATCTTGATGCGATGGGTCTAGCAGACACCATCCAAGAAAATAATCAAGCATCGAATCAACACCGTGCTAAGACGATGATATTTCTCCGTCATCACCTTGATGAGGGTTTGAAAATGGACTATCTCACTGTTAAGGATCCTCTGGTGTTGTGGAACAATTTAAAAGATAGATATGACCACCTGAAGTTGGTTGTCCTTCCACAGGCACGTTATGACTGGATCCACTTGAGACTTCAAGATATTAAATCTATCAGTGAGTATAACTCTTCCATGTTTAAAATTATCTCACAATTAAAATTATGTGGAGAAAATATCACTGACCATGATATGCTAGAGAAAACGTTTTCCACTTTCCCTGCCTCGAGTATGCTTCTGCAGCAGCAATACCGAGAAATGGGATTTAAAAAATATTCTGAATTAATTTCACATCTCCTTGTTGCTGAACAACATAATGACTTACTGATGAAAAACCATGAAAGTCGACCTACTGGTTCTATGCCATTTCCTGAAGTAAATACGGCAAACTTTCACTAATCTAGGCGTGAAAAAGGTCGTGGCCCCAGTCGTGGTCGTGGTCGTGGTCGAGGAAGAAGTTTCAATCATGGTGATCGTCTTGCACTAAATAATAACCTTCAACACCAGCAGTGTAAAAAGAAGAATGAAAAACATGACGTAGTGCAGAAGAAAAATTCAGACAACAAATGTTATCGATGTAGAGGAAAAGGACATTGGTCACGTACCTTTCGTACGCCAAGGCACCTGGTTGAGCTATATCAAGCTTCACTGAAGGAGGTGAAAAATAACGCAGAAGCCAACTTTATCTCGGAAGATACTGTTGAACCCATGCATCTAGATGTAGCGGATTTCTTTGAGAATCCCGAAGGAAAGATAAATCACCTGATAGGTGATGGATCTGTGATAATGTAAATATATTTCATTTTCGTCGTTTGTATGAACTAGTATGAATATGTTTTCTTAGACTTGTAAATAACTAAAAGGTTGTGTAATGTTTTTTTGTTTAGTAATGATATTATAATGTTTATTTTGTTTATATCTTTTATCTTGAAGAGTATATGGATACCTCAATGATCAATCATGAAGATATTTGTGTAATTGATAGTGGAACAATGCACGCCATACTCAAAGATGAGAAATACTTCTCCTACTTGCTTAGAAGAAAAGCAAATGTTACTGAAGGAATATTGATTGTATTCAAGTGTTAAGGGAATACATGGGAGATATATATAGGAGATATAGGAAGGAGTACTAATCCTAATAGGACTAGAATTAAGGAGTACTAATCCTAATAGGACTAGGATTAGTACACAGTAAATACTAATATTATTTTATACTATTTATTTAATACTATCTGTTATTATCCCCCCTCAAGCTGAGCTGAGCGGAAGCGAACGGAAGCTAAGAACTGAGGTAATCGTGCTGTCGGCTCGGGAGAGGCTTGGTGAGAATATCAGCCGGTTGTTCTTCAGTGGGTACATACTGCACAGTCATGGTGCCGGCCTGAACTTCATCGCGAACAAAGAGACAATCGGTATCAACATGCTTCATTCTGGTGTGTAGGACGGAATTCTTGGCCACACAGATGGTTGATTTGTTGTCACAATAGAGAGCAGGAACAGTGTGAGTGGCGCGGAGTTCGCGAAGAATATATGTGACCCACATGGTCTCAGCAGCAAGAAGAGCAAGGGCGCGGTATTCAGCTTCAGTCGAGGACCGAGAGACCTTGGGTTGTTTTTTTGT
>NC_028644.1:57993068-57998826 GCF_001406875.1 Solanum pennellii
ATCACGGAAGATACTGTTGAACCCATGCATCTAGATGTAGCGGATTTCTTTGAGAACCCCGAAGGAAAGATAGATCACCTGATAGGTGATGGGTCTGTGATAATATAAATATATTTCATTTTCGTCGTTTATATGAACTAGTATGAATATGTTTTCCTAGATTTGTAAATAACTAAAAGGTTGTGTATTGTTTTTGTTTAGTAATAATATTATAATGTTTATTTCTTTTATATCTTTTATCTTGAAGAATATATGGATACCTCAATGATCAATCATGAAGATATTTGTATAATTGATAGTGGAACAACGCACGCCATATTCAAAGATGAGAAATACTTCTCCTACTTGCTTAGAAGAAAAGCAAATGTTACTACAATTTCTGGTAATTCAAACTTAATAGAAGGTTCCGGAAGAGCTACTATATTTCTGCCTAAGGGGACAAAACTTGTCATAGAAGATGCTTTGTTCTCTTCTAAATCCCCAAGAAACCTGTTAAGTTTTAAAGATATTCGCCGAAATGGATATCATGTTGAGACAATAAATGAAATGAATGTTGAATACCTTGGTATTACCAAGATTGTCTCAAACCAGAAATATGTATTGGAGAAATTATCAACTTTATCTTCTGGCCTGTATTATGCAAAAATAAGTACGATTGAAGCACACTCTATCGTAAACCAGAAGTTTACTGACTTAAAGACTTTTGTGCTTTGGCATGACCGAATAGGTCATCCTGGATCAATAATGATGAGACGAATCATTGAAAACTCAAATGGTCATCCATTAAAGAACCTGAAGATTCTTACAAATGATGAGTTTTCATGTGCTGCTTGCTGCCAAGGCAAATTGATTACTAGGCCATCACCAATGAAGGTTAACATTGAATCTCCTCAATCTTTAGAACGAATACATGGGGATATTTGTGGACCTATTCACCCATCTAGTGGGTCGTTTAGATATTTTATGGTCCTAATAGACGCATCTTCAAGATGGTCTCATGTGTGCCTCTTATCATCTCGCAACCTGGCGTTTGCAAAATTATTGGCACAAATAATACGATTAAGAGCGCAATTTTTAGATTATCCCATTAAGACAATTCGCCTTGATAATGCTGGCGAATTCACATCCCAAGCTTTTGATGCTTATTGCATATCGGTAGGGATAAAAGTTGAACATCTTGTAGCTCATGTTCATACTCAAAATGTCTTTGCTGAGTCATTTATTAAGCGCTTACAATTGATAGCAAGACCTCTACTTATGAAAAGTGAGTTGACTACTACTGTTTGGGGTCATGCTATCTTACATGCAGCATCACTTGTTCGTCTCAGACCAACTCATTATAATAAATACTCCCCATCACCATTGATATTTGGCCATGAACCAAATATTGCTCATCTTCGAATTTTTGAATGTGCTGTATATGTGCCTGTAGCACCACCTCAGCGCACCAAGATGGGCCCTCAAAGAAGGTTAGGCATATATGTTGGGTTTGATTCACCCTCAATAATTCGCTACCTTGAGCCATTGACGGGAGATTTATTCACTGCAAGATTTGCAGATTGTCGATTTGATGAAACAAATTTTCCGCAATTAGGGGGAGAGAAAAATAAACTTAAAAGTGAAATTGCATGGAAAGTTTCGTCATTATCTCATTTTGATCCACGCTCCCCTGTGTGTGAACAAGAGGTCCAGAAGATCATCCATTTGCAAAACATAGCAAATCAAATGCCAGACGCATTTACTGATTCAAAAAGGATAACAAAGTCACATATTCCTGCAGTAAATGTGCCTATCCGAATCGACGTCCCAAAAGGACCATCTACAAGTGTCGTAGCTTCTGAATCACAAATACGCCTGAAGCGTGATAGACCATTGGGTTCAAAAGATAAAAATCCTAGAAAAAGAAGTACAAAAAATGACACTACAAAAGAATCTCATGAAGAAATTCAAGATCTAATTAATCCTGATATTCCTGAAGAGATCAGTGAACCCGAGACTCAAGTGAATGAAGAACTCTCAATATTCTACCGGTGATGGGATTAGTTTAGATCGATCAAAAATCATAGTGGATAATGTTTTCGCATATGATGTTGCACTTAACATTATGAAAGGAAATGAGGATCTTGAACCTCTATCTGTCGAAGAATGTCGACAAAGATATGATTGGCCAAAATGGCAAGAAGCAATTCAATCAGAATTCAATTCACTTGCTAAGCGTGAGGTTTTTGGACCAGTAGTCCAAACGCCTAGTGATGTTAAATCAATTGGCTATAAATGGGTCTTTGTACGAAAAAGAAATGAGAGAAATGAGATTGTAAGATACAAGGCACGCCTTGTTGCACAAGGATTCTCTCAACGACCTGGTGTCGACTATGAAGAAACATATTCACCTGTTATGGATGCAATAACTTTTCGATATCTCATCGGTTTAGCTGTACATGAAAATCTTGAAATTCATCTAATGGATGTGGTTACAGCTTACCTTTACGGTTCACTTGATAATGAAATTTATATGAAAGTTCCAGAAGGACTTAAAATGCCTGAAGCATGTAGTTCAAAATCTCGGGAAATATATTCAATCAGATTACAAAAGTCATTATATGGCTTAAAACAATCAGGGCGCATGTGGTATAATCGCCTCAGTGAGTACTTGATAAAACAAGATTATATAAACGATGCCAGTTGTCCTTGTATATTTATTAAGAAAACAACATTGGGGTTTGTTATTCTTGCTGTTTATGTTGATGACATTAATCTCATTGGAACTCCAGAAGAGGTTAAAAAGGCAATTGAATATCTAAAGAAAGAATTTGAGATGAAAGACCTTGGAAAGACAAAAATTTGTCTTGGACTACAAATAGAATATTTAGTAGACGGGGTCTTCATCCATCAATCTGCCTATACTGAGAAAATCTTGAAACGATTTTACATGGACAAAGCACATCCATTAAGTACTCCAATGGTTGTCCGATCACTTGAAGTGAGTAAGGATCCATTCCGACCTCAAGAAGAGAATGAGGAACCTCTTGGTCCAGAAGTACCTTATCTTAGTGCAATTGGAGCACTTATGTATCTTGCTAATGCTACGAGACCCGACAAAGCATTTTCTGTTAATTTGTTAGCAAGATATAGTTCTTCCCCTACACGAAGACATTGGAATGGAGTTAAACATATATTGCGATATCTAAGGGGAACTAGTGATATGGGTCTGTTTTATTCTAACAAAGATAGTGCAGATCTTGTTGGTCATGCAGATGCAGGTTATTTATTTGACCTACATAAAGCTCGATCACAAACAGGTTATCAGTTCACATACGGAGGTACTGCTATATCATGGCGATCTACGAAGCAGTCTATTGTCGCTACTTCTTCAAATCATGCTGAGATAATAGCCATTCATGAAGTAAGTAGAGAATGTGTATGGTTAAGATCAGTAATACATTTTATCAAAGAAAGATGTGGTTTGAAGTGTGAAGTCAAGATACCCACAATGCTCTTTGAAGACAATGTTGCATGCATAGCTCAATTAAGAGGAGGCTTTATAAAAGGAGATCGAACGAATCACATTTCACCAAAATTGTTCTTCACACATGATCTCCAGAAGAATGGTGATATTGATGTGCGACAAATTCGTTCGAGTGATAATCCAGCAGATTTATTTACCAAATCTTTACCGGCCTCAACTCTTGAGAAGATGGTTCACAAAATTGGAATGCGAAAACTTAACCATCTGAATCGTGATTTTTATCAGGGGGAGTAAAATACGCACTGTACTCTTTTTTCCTTAGTCTAGGTTTTGTCCCACTGGGTTTTCCTAGAAAGGTTTTTAATGAGGCAGCAAATAATGCGTATTATGTATATCTATGTACTTTCTTTTACATAGATATCCAAGGGGGAGTGTTGTAAAATATTTTGGAGTGCCACGTGGGCCCCAACAATTAGAATGGTTGCATCACTAGTTATTGTGTATGCATGCCATACGGAATCTTCCCATTAGTGATATTTCATCACTTGGCCAATTAGAAGGCCAAGTTATACATTAATGTATGGCTATAAATAGCCACTATATGAAATGTATACATATATACATTTTATGAAATATACTACTTCTTCAATTTTCCTTCTTTTAATATATTAATCTTAGTAAGTTCTTTTATAACATTACTCTACTTTTAGTCCTATTGTTGTTTAAATTTACTCTCTTATTTATTATCTTGTCATGTTACCTTTTTACTTTTGCTGCTCATCTTAGTGTAATATATCACTTTTAGCTTTCTTTTATTATTATTCATTACTATTCATTACTGTTAGTGTTACATTTGTCCGCTCATTATTGTTTGAGATTTACATTATTTTATTTATTTATTTATTATTAAGTTGGATGTTGTTGTTAAGTTGTTGATATTTTTGTTTTAGCTGATCAAATATTTCTATAGTAATGACTTTGAGTTTTCATATTGCTTAGTTTACAATTTTTTTATTTGTTACCAAATTATGCCTTTGTCTGATGATATATATTTTTTTTATTTTAATTCGTTGATTCGTTTCACACCTAATTGACTTTGTCATTTTTTTAAAATCCAAGCTAAGAACATCATCATTTATATACCCCATAATAGATTTTATTTGTTTATTGTTAATTAATTTATAAGTTGTCATTTTATGTGATAGTCATTGTTATTTTCTTTATTACTATAACATGTTTGTATTTATATTTTCTTATATTGTATATTAAATTGGCCAATTAAAAAAAACCCTCCGTCGATTTTGGAGGCCTCTCCAATATTAAAAGATGGAAATTTTTAGTTTAATTCATATAACTTGTTTGTTAAAATTGTTAAAATGGCCTATGAAGAAATTACTCCAAGACCTCCCATGTTAATAAGACGGGTTTTTATTTTTAAGTTATTATTCATGTATTCAATTTATTATATTTATTTATTACTAACACTTTTACTAAGTGTGTTTACAGGTACCCAAGACTTGCTTCCTTGAAGCTATTCGAAAGGAGTTCGAATTATATTTTTCAATTCATTATTTTGTATATATCGATGTTAGGCAAACCTTAGACCGATATTATTATTTTATTTTTACTGTGTATATTGCATGTTTATTATATTTATACGTTATTTTATTTTCTTCCTCAATTTGAAAAAAATGAACTCAGTCGGGAACCATGGTTGTGGATTTCGAAGGGTGCCTAACTCCTTCCTTCGGATAACTTGAACCCCTTACCCATTATCAAATTGATTTCGTAGACACTCTTTTAAGTTAATTAATTAAGCAGTTTCCTAATTTTCCTAAAAAAATAGGTGGTGACTCCCTTTTCCCCTTAACCCCTCTTACCCGTTTTAAGAAATTATTTTGAACTTATTCTTTTTTTATTGAGTCACCGCGACATTGCTCTCATTCAAAGGATGGTAACATGACTCATCGCCTAACTTGAGGGGGCGTATTAGCTAGAAAATCTAGCGTTAGGACATCACTTAGTAGCTTAGTCGTATTGGGATCAGTAGTTTAGTCGTATTAGGATTGCATTACTAATTCAACAGTTAAAAATTATTTAGATTACTTTAGTTCAGTTCGTTTAGGGATCTTATTATTTCCCTTGTAACTCTATTTAATACTTTGCTACCTTCATTAATAAATACTCTTTTCAGCACACATTCAGTCTTTATAAATTCTTTCTAGATCCAGTGAAGTATAAACTGGAGGACTTAAAGACTTTGGATCATAAACCTAGGGGGGTGGGTGGGTG
>NC_028644.1:57998955-58008456 GCF_001406875.1 Solanum pennellii
CCTAGGGGGGTGGGTGGGTGGGGGTTTGTGTTGGAGTTTAGGAATTAGATTTAGTTTCTAGGATTGCAAGAATTGTAATTTGAACTCATAACTTGAAGTGGGGTCGGAGATCTAGTTGGTTGTTGGCGTCTAAGAATTAGAATTTATAATTCTTTAGATTACATATGATTGTAATCTTTTGTTGAGGCTCAGAGTTTAATAAGTGGAGTTAAATTCGACAGAGGTGTAGATCGTGGCTATTTACCCTTTATGAGCCATGTTTTTCGCGATAAAATATTGTGTCATTACTTTATTTGTTTTACATAACGCAACTTCTCTAATCTACAAAGGAACAAATAGAATATACTTGTTCCTTAGGCAGATCTGGTGTCAGTATTCTAACCGATCTTATTGGAAATAGAGCTCTTATTTCGTGCATTATTTGTTACTTCTATTGTTTCTGCCAAGGTGGTGCCGTTGGAGGACATTAACAGGTAGTATCACGATGAGACTGTGCTTTATGCTACGCCATTGTTATTGTATACTTCCGATGGCCGGTCAGAATAGGCAGCAGGGTAAGCCGGAGGGGCTAACAAAAAGTTCGAGCTTTCGGAATTTCTGTTCCAAAATTTTGAAGGACGTTTCGTTGGTTGAAACTAAACTTATACACTACGGACAAACTTAATTGTTAATTTCAAGAGAACATCACCTGTCCTTGTATATATACCATAAAACTTTCCGTAGACACAGTGTTGATTTGACTTGAGAATCTTTTTTTATGTGAATTTGTTTGTTTAGAATGATTTAGTTAATTCTTTCTTAACCTTTAGTCATCATAATTATGTGGCATTTCATATTCATAATACATAATTCCTTTAAAATATGGTGAGAGAGAAGAAACCTAGAACCTCATTTCCTTGGAATGACATGTTTGGTTTTAATCCCTCTAAAATTGGAGTAATTATAATTATATCTATCTTTAATTTGACCTTGTGTGAGTGATTACTAAATGGTCGTTTGGTTGTGTTAAAATAATTGATTTTGGTTATTATGTATATCACAATACAAAAATAATTTTTGAAAAAATTTAGAAAACATGAGTGTATAGTACGGATGTAATAATGACATGAAAACTCAACCAACATGCACCACAACAAAGGATACCATTAGGAGCATTTAATTCTTATTTTTAGCGGCAACTGTTACTTTTTACATATAATCCTAAAGCTTTTAGCGACATTGGTTATAATGACACTTAACTAATGTCGGTAAAGACATTAACACTCTTTATAAGTGTCAACATTTAATATCGCTAAAAGTTGTTTTTGTTGTAGTGATGAATTGTGGGCTGGAGGTGGGATTGTTGCCCTCTTAAACGAAGGTCTTGGGTTCGAGCCTTAGGGTGAAGAAAATCTTATTAGGAGTGCCACCCTCGAAAAGGCCATGCAGTGCGCGATCCAGACGATTTAGGGCCTGTCTAGATTAGCTTTTGGCTTATGACTTATAAGCCAAAAGCCATAAGATAGGATTTCTAACTTATGACTTATTTTTGTAATTTTGGCTTTACAAAAAGTGCTTATAAGCACCTTTTAACTTTATCCAAACACTTCAAAACTGCTTAAAAGTTTATTTTGGCTTTAAAACACCTAAAATAAGTCAATTCAAACAGCCACTTAGTCCGAGCTCCAATATCGACTCTATACACCGAGTGAGAAATAAAAAAAAATATGGATCCAGCTTATAGTCGGAGCTCCAATACAAACTCTGGACAACAGGTGACGGGTGGAAACCAAAAAATTGACATGGACTTTGATTTAGTCGGAACTCCAATAACAAGTTCCGTACACTGAGCGTGGAACCAATATTTTTTATACATGGATCCGGGCTTAGTCAGACCTCCAATACAAACTTTGGACACCGGGTGGGAAACAAAAAAAGTTGACATGGATCTCAATTTAATTGAACCGCCAATACGGGTTACAATACAGTCTATACCGACTCCGAACACCAGGTGGAAAATAAAAAAAAATTGACATGGATCCGGATTTAATTGAACCTCCAGTACGGATTCCAATATAGATTTTGAACACCGGGTGAAAAACAAAAAAAAATGACATGAAAAACTTGTCGCAAGTGTGAAGAAATTTCTTGTAAAAGAAGGAGAACAAATATATTGCAATATTTGTCAATATCTAGGTATATATTTCATGTTATTTTTAAAAAAATCCTTTAGACCTTTGAAATCTACGTTGTCTACTTGTCTTGATTATAGTATGTCTCTAGTGTTGGCTTAAAGGAGTTTAAAGTCCTATATATTTCTCATACATCAATATTACCATACAACTCAATACTCCAATTATCCTATTTGTTTGTTAATTTACCATAAAATACAAAACAATGATATTTAAGTACAATTTATGTGTTGCACTTGTTGTTGTGCTCTCAATTTGTGTCTTCAACATTGAAGGTCGTAGTGTCTCTAAATTCTTAACTGAAGAAACTGTAGGGATCAAATGGGCTGTCCTAGTTGCTGGCTCTAATGGATGGTGGAATTACAGGCATCAGGTTATTAGCTACAAGCAATTTAACAACGAACTTAGAAATGTTGTGTTAGAACTGAGTGATGATTTGTTTTGACATTTTATTTATTGATTTCAGGCTGATGTATGTCACGCTTATCAGTTACTCAAGAAAGGTGGTCTTAAAGACGAAAACATTATTGTATTCATGTACGATGATATTGCTAACAATACTATGAATCCTAGACCCGGAGTTATCATCAATAATCCACATGGCCAAGATGTTTACAAAGCTGTTCCTAAGGTTTGTATCTTTTTTCTTTCCTCTCTTTTCGAGCAATTCAATCCCTCGAAAATACTTAGAATGGGTGTTACGTACGTTGATGAGGGCCGGGTTATTTTCTTGTTGAGACAGGATTATGTAGGTGACGATGTTAATGCTGAAAACTTCTTCAATGTTATTCTTGCAAACAAAAGTGGTATAACTGGAGGAAGTGGTAAAGTTTTGAACAGTGCTCCAAATGACCATATTTTCATCTACTATGTTGATCATGGTGGCCCTGGAATTGTTTGTAAGTGATTCGATCGTCATCACACACACACACACATATTATATGTTCATATTTGTTTATTTCATGTTTCAAAATGAACAGCAATGCCAACTGGAGTTGTTTACGCAAATGATTTGATTGATGTGTTGAAAAAGAAGCATGGTTCTGGGACATATAGTAAACTGGTAACTATTGCTTCTTTTCAGTTGATCTTAAGTCCTTTGCTTCCTTGGAAGGAAAATAATTAGCAAAGCTTCGGTCTAATACTCCGTTGGATGCTGTTTTCTCTTATGTGTTTAGGTATTTTACTTAGAAGCTTGTGAGTCTGGAAGCATGTTTGACGGTCTTCTTCCTGAAGGTTTAGATATTTA
Source organism: Solanum pennellii (assembly GCF_001406875.1). Taxonomy (NCBI): domain Eukaryota; kingdom Viridiplantae; phylum Streptophyta; class Magnoliopsida; order Solanales; family Solanaceae; genus Solanum; species Solanum pennellii. Next base: position 58,002,376 of record NC_028644.1, read on the forward strand.
TGTAACGACTGCATCAAATCCCAATGAAAGTAGTTGGGGAACATATTGTGGTGTGGGTGATGCACGCGATCCATGCCTTGTAGCGTGTCCCCCTCCTGAGTTTAAAGGTGTGTGCTTAGGAGACTTGTACAGTGTTGCTTGGATGGAGGACAGGTAACATGACACACAACTTTTCTATCCCTGGTCGAGGGAAAATCAATTGATTTAACGTTATCAAAACTATAAAATTAATGAAACTTCTTCCTATATATTGATTTATTGATATACAGTGATGTTCAAGATCGTCAAACTGAAACTCTAGATGATCAGTACGATAGGGTAAGAGCTTGTGCTATATGTAGTCTCGATTATGTATATGTTTTAACCAATTATAGCCTATTCTAAAGAACGAATGATAATTATGTTTCATTTTGATCAGATTGCAAACAGAACAGCAGCCAATCTAACATATGGCTCTCATGTCATGCAATATGGTGATATGGTGTTAAGTGTTGATGCTCTTTTCCAGTATATGGGCGTTGCTTCGATAAATCACTCTCATGTCTCCATGAATTCTTATAAATCATCATCACAGAATGTGGAACAACGAGAAACAGAGCTTTTCTACTGGCAATCCAAAGTATGTCCCTACCTTTCTTTGCAACACATCAAGTCATATGCAATATAATTTAACGTTTTTTCCTTGCCAAGAAAGACGCGAAAAAGATAATCTGATTGATAGTACTTTCTAAATATTGGCAGTACGACAATGCTCCTGAAGGTTCTGATGACTATTTTGAAGCTCGCGCCAAACTTATTAAAGTTGTAGCACATAGAAGTCAAGTGGACAATAACGTAAAACATATTGGAGATCTTCTGTTTGGAGTTAAATATGGTAACGAGGCACTACAAAATGTTCGATCTTCTGGACAACCACTAGTTGATAACTGGGATTGTCTTAAATCCTATGTAAGTATTTAGCCTAATTATAAAACATTCTTCTTATTGTTCTTTTTCACGTATACGGAACCATGATCGTTTGTTTTATTATTTTCATGTATATCTATATATATAGGTCGAGATATTTGAGGCACATTGTGGAAAATTAAGCTCATATGGAAAGAAACATATCCGTGGTATCGCGAATATTTGTAATGCTGGAATTGAGAGTGAGCAAATGACTGCTGCAACTGTACAAGCATGTGGTCCTTTGTAGAGCTGAGAGCAATTTATGTTTAGCTTGTGTAATTTGTGTCATCAGTCATGGCTGGCTGCAAAGTTTCACCTTATGTAGCTAGCAAATTAATAATGTTACTCCTTATTCCTATTGGAATTATGTTGAGTCAAATGGAGTTAATTAGAGACTATGAATGTTCAATATTTTTTTATTTTCATATATTTGATACTCACTTTTTATTTCTTTGATGACAGTACAATTCCCTCTCGTCTAAAAGACACGAACTAATTGACTGGATTTTGATAATTTGAGTAAAAAATCTGAAACAACATTAAAACCACCCACTTCAACATAAAAAACTAGTATTGAGAGATTGATTTTACAAGGGTGAATTCATGACTAAAATACATGAAGGATAGATGAATCAGAGATAAGTTTTAGTGGGACATTTGTTGCAAAGGATGAGATGATTTTATCGCAAGATTAACAGTTAGTGTTGAGATAAGTTATCCTTTCACGAGGATGAACTAATAATTTCAGAATTAAAATACATGAAGGATAGATGAATCAGAGATAAGTTTTAGTGGGACATTTGTTGCAAAGGATGACATGATTTTATCACAAGATTAACAATTAGTGTTGAGATAAGTTATCCTTCCTCGAGGATGAACTAGTAATTTCAGAATTAAAATACATGAAGGATAGATGAATCAGAGATAAGTTTTAGTGGGACATTTGTTGCAAAGGATGAGATGATTTTATCGCAAGATTAACAATTAGTGTTGAGATAAGTTATCCTTCCTCGAGGATGAACTAGTAATTTCAGAATTATTTATCTTGGGATAAAGTATGCAAAATAATAAAAATACAACCTTTAATATCTTTTATACACTACTTGTACATTCATGTACATTAACATAAATTTTAATAACATTCACAACCTTAATTAAATATTATTTTTTATAATAATATATTTTTCTATTAAAAATTACATATTATAATTACAATTTTATTTGTGATATATTATAAGTTCAATGTATTTGCCTACTTCTTATGTTTATTTATATTTTGATTTCTCTTAAAATGTTCACACCATTATTAAATTATATATTTTTAATTAGCTAGTTTATAACTCTCTTAAAATTAAACTTTATATATCAATTACAATGTAGATAATTTTAATTATAAATTTCTTTTACTTTAATAAAAGTTTTATTTTTAAGCTAAATAAGATGAACGTTTTATTTTTAAGTTATAAGATGAATGTTTTATTTCAAAGATAAATAAGATGAAAAAAATTATTTTAAAGCTAAATAAGACGGAAGTTAACTTGTTTAAGTTAAATAAGAGGAAAGTTTGATTTTAAAAACACAAGGCAAATCATGGAAATACACACACAAAAATATTTAGGTTAAATAAGATGATTTTTTTAAAAGAATGAATAACTAACTTTTGCAAAGAAAATGTAAATGAAAAAAAAAATTAAGGTGGAGGGTATTTTTGTGCACAATTAACTTATTTTTAGAAATTATGCAATGTGTATAATTAATTTGAATATGACAAACCAAACAAGCAATAAAAACCACTTCCAGCATAACCACAATATAATTTATCCCAACATAATTTATCAGAATAATTTATCCCAACATAACTTTTATCGCGGGGATGAATACATATGTCTGTCTGTTGATTATATTTAGGGGTGTCAAATAGGTGGATTGAGTTGAAATTGAAAATATTAAAATGGGTTGAATAGAAATTGGTTGGGTCTTGACCCGCCCATATTTACTTTGGGCTCAAATTGGCTAAAAACGAGTTAGTCTTGCCCGCCCAATTTGACCTGATTTATCCCAATAATTTAACATATTGATATATAACTATTATAATCACAATTTGAATTTCCGTTCAATAATTTTTTTGTAAAAAAATTAACAAACTGATAAAAAAATCCTAAAGATGTTAAATAGATAATAATTAATATCTTCAATATAGGAACATATCTTAATAAAAAGTTTTTAAACGGGTTGAAATTGGATATTGAATTGGGTTCATTTGAGAATTCTCTTCAAATAAATTAAGCTTGAATGAGTTGAGACTGAACTCAATTCAATCATCTTGAGTTCAATCCTTAAAATTCTGGGCAAATTATCTATGTTTGGATTCATTTTTGATACCCATAATTATATTTATAAAGAAACACATCGATCCACTCTTGATACTTTACTAATTACATATATATGTGTTTTTATATAAATTGTGATAAGTAAACTAACTAATTTGTTAGTACATATTTTTGTCCCATTTTCATCACTAGTAATGATAAACTAACGTACTTAATTTGCTGTACGTATTGAGAGCAAGTGAAATTTTCATGTAAGATACCACATAAGACGGTTTGTTTATTTGTTTAATTTTATACAAGTTGAAGTTTTGTTTGTGCACATCAAAAGTTATGTTGGAGGATATAAATGTAAACTGAAGTCATGTTGATTAAGGGATGTATTATTATCACTCTTAAACTAAATACACATATATAACTTTTTCTGATAATAGTTGTATTAACTTTTTTATCGATACACAATACAATATGATGATAGTTACGTTGTATCAATTTTTTCAGATACTCATATACAACTCTATGATGCATAGATACAATTGGTTGTATCAATTGAAGAAGATACAATTTGATAATAGGTATCTCACTTTTTTCTAATACACAATTACAATTTTCTGTTGATACCTAGATACAATCGGCAGGATATCAACCCAAGAAGAAGATAATTGAGATACAAACATTGAACAACAAATAAGAACCCAAAATAAAAAGTATTGATACATCATCGTTAATCATAGGAGTAGATAAAAATAATAGGGAACTTTCACATATATCCACTAAAAAATAACCTAATTACTCCCCATAGCTATAATTTGATAATTACAATTCGTAGTTACATGTTATAGGGAGGAGAGAGGCGTACGACACTGGGAGAGATAGGGCAAAAAGTGGGAGAGAGATGAATTGTATATGTATATTGTTTAGCTAATTGTATATTTTACACATATATTTGTATATATGACAAGCGAGATTGGGAGGGAGAGGAGAGAAGGCGAGCGAGATCTGGAGAGGGAGGAGAGAGGCGAGCGAGAGAGGGCATAAAGTGGGAGAGAAGTGAATTTTATATGCATATTGGTTAGATAATTGTATATTATACATGTGCATTTGTATAAAAAAATGAGATTGGGAGTTAGAGGAGAGAGACAAGCGAGATTGGGAGAGGAAGAAGAGCGGCGAGTGAGAGAGGACAGAGAGTGGGAGAGAGGTGAATTGTATATGCACATTGATTAGATAATTGTATTATACACATATATTTGCATATTCTGGCGAATTATACATATACAAATGTGACTAATTATACAAACTCGAAGTCAGACCACATAATTAATGTATAATGTTAGTTGTGAGTGATAATTATAGCAAATTATAGCTATAACGAGTAATTAAGTAGTATAAATTTGCTTAAATCGCATAATTTTCCCAAAAATAATTGAGGTAAAAATTTAGTGGAGTTTCATATTAATATTAGTCAAAAATATAGAGAGAGGAGAAAGAAAGATTCACACCATGAATTGTAGAGAAGACAAGAAGGGAACATGAGAGGAGAGAGAAAAGGAACAAAGGAGAGAGAAGAGGGAGAAAAGTACAAGTGAGAGAAGAGAGATTTTCTATTCCCTCTATAAGTTGGATATAATATTTTGAAGATGAAATTTCACAAAAAGCCACTAAAAATAAGCTAAGTAAGGTTTCATAGCTAGAGTTTGATAATTATGATTTCTAGCTACATAGAGGGATGAGACAGACGAACGATATCGGGAGAGGAAGGAGAGAAGCAAGCGAGAGAGGGAAGAGAGTGGAGAGATGTGAATTGTATTTATACTTTATCGAATTGTATGCATATTATCTGTTAGATAATTGTATATATGTAATTGACATACATATGTATTTCTACTAAATTTTAAATTCTCATTTTACCCCTAATGAAATAATAATTTATACAAATGGTCAAAGACTATTTTTTGTCAGAAATTTCAAAAGTCATTCTTTTATACTTTAAATTGTGTCAAGTCAAACAATATCATGTAAATTGAAACTAAGAGAGTGTCTGATATTACTCTAATGGACAAAAAGAGCGTACAATAACCATGTGATGACATGGCAAAACTTTCATAAGTCACGACGATAAATTGATTATTTCTTGTAAATCAATAAGTATATCTTTACACATTTTTGTGATTTTTTATGGTTGTTACCTTTGAATTCTATGTCATTCTCTTATCTTAAGTGTTTAAAATCCTATAAATCTATCATACATCAATATGATTCATACAACACAATAATCCAATCCAATTTGTTAATTAACCATAAAACACAATACAAATGATATTTAAGTACAATGTAGTGTTGTACTACTTGTTGTGCTCTCAATTTGGGCCAACATTGAAGGTCGTAGTGTCTCTAAATTCTTAACTGAAGAAACTATAGGGACCAAATGGGCTGTCCTAGTTGCTGGTTCTAATGGATGGTTTAATTATAGGCACCAGGTTCTTAATCTATCAATAAATAATCTTTGTGGCTAATTTTTGACATATGTAATTTGTTTGATAATTTTGTTGATTGATTTCAGGCTGACGTATGTCACGCTTATCAAATACTCAAGAAAGGTGGTCTTAAAGACGAAAACATTATTGTATTCATGTACGATGATATTGCTAACAATACTATGAATCCTAGACCTGGAGTTATCATCAACAATCCACATGGACAAGATGTTTACAAAGGTGTTACTCAGGTTTGTTCTTTTTCTTATTGGCTTGAAAATATTTCGCGAGATTATATATATATATATATATATATATATATATATATA
>NC_028644.1:58009354-58055573 GCF_001406875.1 Solanum pennellii
TATATATATATATATATATATATAATTACTTATGTTTATTTCATGGTTTTAAAACGAACAGCAATGCCAACTAAATTTGTCTACACGAATGACTTGATTAACGTGTTGAAAAAGAAGCATGCTTCTGGGACATATACTAAACTGGTATAATTAACTTCTTTTTTATTCATTCGATCTAAAGTCATTTGCTTAATTCCTTTGGTCTAATATTATGATGTTTTTTTCTTATTTGTTTAGGTATTTTACTTAGAAGCTTGTGAGTCTGGAAGCATGTTCGACGGTCATCTTCCTAAAGGTTTAAATATTTATGCAACGACTGCATCAAATCCCAATGAAAGTAGTTGGGGAACATATTGTCAAGTTGGCGCAGGTGGTCCTTGCTTGGTAGAGTGTCCCCCTCCTAAGTTTAAAGGTGTGTTTGGGAGACTTATATAGTGTTGCTTGGATGGAAGATTGGTAATCGCGTCTAAAAAGCTTTGCTTTTCTTATAGTCGGCCTGTAATGCCCCCTTAAATTAATTACTTTCCTCCTTTCAGCTCAGAATGCCTAATTCACAACTTTTCTAGTCTTCAAGATGCCAATTTTTTTGGATCAAAATGAACAATACAAAAAAAAGGTTATTTTTCGATACTTCTCTTATAATAACACATCTTTCTTAATTGTGTCAAATTTATTGATGTTTGCACTTGTAAACAGTGAAGCTGAATATCTCCAAACTGAAACTTTGAACGACCAGTATAACACGGTAAGATCTTGTACTACATATATACTCTCGATTGTATATATATTCTAAAAGTTTTGTTCAGATCCTATACGCCATATTTATGCTTTATTATAATTTCATTGTGTACAATGCTGCTCAGGTTGCAAACAGAACAGCAGCCAATCTAACATATGGTTCACATGTCATGCAATATGGCGATACAATATTAAGTGTCGATGTACTTTTCCAGTATATGGACGCTGCTTCTGTAAACCATAGTCACGTTTCCACGAATTCTGAACGTTAAAAAATGTGGACCAACGTGACGTTGAACTTTTCTACTTGACATCAAAAGTAATTTTGAATTTTTCCTACTTCATCTGATTAAATTTGATTTCACGTATTATAAGATGGAGAAAATTAAAACGTTCTAATTTATTCATAATCTTGGCAGTACCAAGATGCTCCTGAAGGCTCCGATGAGCATTTTGAAACTTGTGCCAAACTTATCAAGACTATAGAAGAGAGAAGTCAAGTGGACAATCGTGTAAAACATATTGGTGATGTTCTGTTTGGAGTTGAAAAAGGTAGTGAAGTACTGCAGCACGTTTGACCTGCTGGACAACCTCTTGTTGACAATTGGGATTGCTTAAAATCCTATGTAAGTAGCAACCAAATTTTTTGGTAGTGTTTTTCGTGTTTTTTTGGTTCTTTTCATGTATAGATCGAAACATTTGAGGTACATTGTGGAAAATTGAGCTCGTATGGGAAGAAACATATACGTGGTATGGCAAATATTTGCAATGCTGGAATTGAGAGTGAAGAAATGGCTTCTGTAACAGCACAAGCATGTTCCTCTTGATTAGAAGAGGATAGTCTTGGCTCAAAGTTAATGTAATGTTTAGCCTGTTTGTGTTATGGTTGCATAGTTACATTGCAGTTTCATGAAGTGCAACAATGAGAATAATATATACGGTTCATGTTGACAAGTACATCTTGTCCCCTTACCATGTAGTAAAGTATGAAATTGTCATGGAGATATTTATTTATGAATATATTGTCATTTTCACATTTCATTATAATGTCATGTAATTATCATGACAGTGAAAGAGAAATAAAAAGGTATAAAATAATGTGTTGGTGAATATACCTTAAATTATAGTTGAAAATAAAATGAAAGAAATGAATAAATAAATATCAGAGTGGGTTCTGTTGTAACTACGTTGGCTCTATGAATCCATCAGAGTTTGAGGGGAATCTTTCGATTATAGATGAGTTAGAGAATGGGTTTGAACAAAGAAATTCGTCGGTTTTCAAGGCAGAGGCTTGGGGTGCCATGCTACTTACTGTGCCCAACTAGTATCCCATGCGCCACTTAGTGTGTCAGGTCCCTATCCTTCCGACCTTCTTTTCGTGTGAGTTCCCTCGAATCGTACTTATGTTTTCTACTTGATATCCACACTTACAAATCTTCGTTAAACATTGAGAGATCATTCATAATGTGAATCATAACCCTTTATTTCAGAATTCAAATTCAAAGTAGAGTTTAAAGTAAAGTCTTGAGAGTTCTTTCGACTCATTTGAGAAATCTTTTACGATCTTTAAAACGTGTTTTAAGACTTGAGTACTTAAGCTAGAGGATGAGGAGTGCTTAGTTTCATTTTTAAAAATGAATATATGTGAACTAAGTATTTCAAAGAGTAAATGTTTTTACATTTAATACGAGGGGAAACACCAATTTCCAAAGGAGCTTATGAGGAGTTTGAGTACTATCTCTTTTAAGAGAAATCTTTTGAGTAATTATCTCAAAGTTAAGGATGAGGAAATGTTTTAAAACATATAAGCTAAGTAATATTTTGAGAATAGTAATGAGCATCGATATGAAGACGAGTTCAGATAACACAAAGTCCTCATAAACCATGTAACCAACATGGGTAGAAAGGGTCATAGTTTTTAGATGATTCATAATTTGTTTTTAACCATTATTTAGTGGATCCACTTAGTTGAGGAGTTCAACACCCCGACAAGGTATATGGAAGTTCTAGCAGCGTGGGCGAGTGGTATCAGCACATAGCTCATAGTGATGGTTGTCGGTTAGAGAATCTCCCAAATAGAGTTATTTTGTATTTTTACATACGAACTGAGTTATTATTGTATTTTTGAATATATTGAGTTGTTATCGACTATTTTAAAATGTTTATATAAATTGCATCTTTATTATTGTTTTTATACTGCTTTGAGTTGAGTATCCATGAGTTGAGGCTGAGCTAAGTAGACACGAGGTGAGTATGTTCCCTTCTTTCCAAGTTCAAGATATTATGTTGTGTTCATTATTCCCTTTATATGCTCATACATTCCATGTACTGATACCACTTGACCTGCATAATTTCATGATGCACATAAAAAAGACCAGGGTAATCAATAGGCGATTCGTTAATACCACTTGCAGTTCCAGAGTTGTTTAGCGAGCCTCATTACTTTCGGAGGATCCCTTATTTGTTTTCATCTATTCCAGTTTTGATAGGATGAATGAGGGCCTTAACCTGATATACCTCATAGCATTAAAGTCTTCATAGATAGATAGACAATAGTAGTTCATGAGCCTTTTTCATTTCCAGTGTTTAATGTTCTAGACTTGAGTTGTCTATTTTGGTCAGTAGATGTTTAACTTCTAAAATATTCTGAATTTACCTTTTAGGCAGTTGAGTAAAGTTTACTTTTAAAGTTCTGTTAATTTTAGTAAGTCTTTCATTAAGTATTGAGCTACGCCAAGGGTTCTCTTGGGGACAAAAATGATCTTGAGTTCCAGCACGTTCAGGGTGTGAGCTCGGGGTGTGACCGTAAGTTTTTCTCAAATAATTTCATTTTTTTCAACTCAAATTCCTCCATACAATTATGAATCCCTAATGAAAATCATAATTATTGGCTATAAATATTTCAAGAAACTAATTCACGACCTCAAGAAAGGTCTTCTTGATTGTTCTCCATCAAGTTCTTTTTCAAGATTCTTCAAGAACCTTGTTCTTCGAGGCATGTAAGACTATCATAGTGTTGGACTAGTTCATTTTCACTCCCTAGATATACTTTCAAATTAGAGTAATCTAGGATTTTATTCCTAGATTTAGTATCCATGAGATCAGTTGACTTTGAGTTCTTGAGTTCCTTTTTTTTTTTTGAAATTCTATTTCTAATTGTTTAATTGCTATATGTTTTCCATTAAGATTTTTTAGTAGATTCGTTCATGTCTATATTTTAAAGATTCTTTCATGTCTATATTTCAACATGAACCTTATGAATAGAGTATTCTTGAGATGAGAAGTATCGTAGAGTTCTGAATTCTTGAGGTCTTTAGTCCTTGAATTTAGAGTATTGGGTTCCTATGTTATTATTTATATCCTTGAGTTGATTTGTTCATGTCTATAATTTAGCATCAACCCTATTTTGAGTTATAAATCTTGAGAAGCTTTTGAAGGCCAACGCTTGAGTTTTAAACTGTGTTTTGAGGAAGTAAAGATGAGTTTTGAGAAAGGGTTTCTAGAACATGATTAGTATAGTTGAGTATGTCATCAATGTTTAAGCAGTATGGTATCTAGATATGTCATCAATGATTATGCAGTATGACTCTCGAGTCATCAATCATCATATCACAAAATGATTTTGATATATTTTTTTAGAAAGAGTTTACAAATATGAATTGAGTAAGAGTATATTGGAACTAAGTATTCCCAAAGGTATTAATTTTTACATTGAGAAAAGAAGAAACTTTGCTTTTTACATGAGTTCATATATATTTCAAAACATATACCTCTTTTAAGAGGACAATTTGAGAAATTATCTCAAGCCTGAGTAAGAGTATATTTTTAGACATTGAGCATGTGTATATATTATTGGGAGTAGTATTGAGCAGCATGTTTATGAGTTCAAACAACTCACATTCCTCATAAACTATGTATGTTGACTTGGGTATAAAATCATACTTTTAGATGAATCTTAAGTGCCTTGATCCACTTAGTTGAGGTGTTTTATACCCCAAAAAGATATAGAATAATTCTGGCAGCGTGAACGAAACATTGTATCATCACGTAACTCATAGTAGAGAATTTCATAATATAGTTAAAAAGTATATTTTAATTATATCACTTAATATGTTGAGTTTAGAGATGAGTAACTATTTTTTTAATGTTTTTGATGATTTCACTCATTTATTTCTTTACTCTCAGCTGAGTATATATCTACATCTATTGTAGTCCTTTCATTCCGTTATTTTTTGTTATTCAACTATATTACATAATCCTACATTCAATGTACTGATGTCATTCAATCTGTATATTTTAATGATGTAGATACATGTTCTTGGGATCCTTGATGTGCCTCGAAAAGAGATTAGAACAAGTAAAGACCATGGACGAGTTCACGAGCCGTGTTTCTATACGCTCCATTGTGCTTATCGTGAAGCTGAACCAGTGTAAAGGCCAAGAAGAGTTAGAAGAATGTTGAAACCCAAGTGAAGACCACAAACGACTTCACGACCCGTTTTCCTCACTCGGACCATGGTAGTTGTCGTGGTGAATTTTCCAGTGAAGGCATTGAAGACCCAATTTTTGAGAATTTCCAAGGGAAGTTCACGGAAGGTTTCACGGTCCGTGAAGCCTTCCACGAGCCGTAGAAGTGGTCGTAGAGCCATCCGGCATTTCAGTCCTAGTTCGACTAGGACTCATTTTAAACAAATTCTATTTAGAATTACTTTTGGTCGTTTTTGTTTACTATTCATCATCTTACGTTTACGAAGAAAAACAAGTGATTACTCTTAGATTTCGATTTTTGGATCTTTGAATATTAGTATCAGTTGAAAGTCGTATTTAGTCTATCATATTATCAAAGTGAATGTTGATTTTCTAACTATTTTTGTAAGTCGTTCTCAATATGTTTTCATCTCTTATTACTAATTTTTTTTGTGAAAGCATGAGTGGCTAAATACCAAGACTGGAGTTGTGTATGACAATAATTTAGTTGCGATTTCGTAAAATGAGTAAAAGGCAGTCTGTGTTTACAATTTGCAATTCTTAGTTTTCAGTATCATTTTAGTCTAGTGAACGGACGCATTAGATGAGTCTGTATATGGTATTTGTTCGAGAGAATACCAGTTAGGAAAAAGTGGAATTTAATTAACAATTTGGAGTTAAAACTTGAGTTTGAGAGAAAAGATCTTTAACACCATATCACTTCAAGTGAGGTTCAATGTTTGTAACACTCTAAGGTCGAGAGAACATGAGTGATGAATATCTAATTAGGCTAAGAAGCATTAACCAAATTTATCTCTCAAAGATTCTGTAAACATTGATTTGCCTGAAACTCAAAATACAAGAGAAAAGTAGCACTAATGTTATAGTGAATGCAACCCTGTTTTCTCTTAAAGTAACCGAATCAACATCATAAGAAAGTAGTCTATTAGTTGTGAATATTTAGTTTGACTGCAAGTTTTGGTAATTAGAACATTTCATTCAACCAAACCCAATTTACTTTTCGTTGTTATTTGTTTAGGAGATAATAACAATATTCGAATAAACGCGATAGTGAAACCTTATCTATAAAAAAATTCTCTGTGAGATCGACCTCAACTCTATTTTGATTTAAATTGAAAACAACCCTTTATACTTTTTATCGGAAGTCTAAATTTGGACGTATCAATCCTCAACAAGAGTCCATTGAGATCACTTCATCTGCTCGTTTGCTTTTGAGTAAGACATTGTTGCTTTTAGAGGAACCTAGTTTTTATGAGTTGTTACAAGCAGTTCTCTTGAGGAGTCGCAGATCTTGTCCCGATACTCATCTTTGTATACAGGCTTCATAGATAGACATTTTAGGAGAGTCTTTCAGTTTCAAACATTTTATTTAAAACTTATGTTTCATACTCAGTATATTTAGAGAAAATTTGGGATTCAGTAAAGTAATTTTAAATGTTTCTTTCAATATGAAGTTTATGTATACTTGAGTTAATCTTCCGCTTATAGTCAGCCAGGATGAGGTTTGCTTGAGGGCCAATAATGGTTCTCGAGTGCAGGTCACGTTCAGCGTGTAGGCTCGGTCGTGACATTAAGACTCCATATTTATCAATAAAAAATTATGTCATTATCACTAGATAAAAAAATAGTATATATTCATCCTTCATATTATTTAAAACTTGAGAATCATTCAAGTCGATAAAAATAAATTAAGGATATAGAGTAATCTCATGACTTGAATCTTCTTAAGTAATAGTTGGTATTTTGCGCATTAATTTGAAAAGTTATTCTTATTATTTTTGTTAGGCATAATATATAAATATTCTCCTTAACTTGGTCTCATTTCACATTTATACCCTTCAACTTTGAGTGTGCACAAGTAGACACTTAAACATGAATAAAGTTGAACAAGTAGACACATGGGTCCTATGTGGCATAATACAAACAAGATACCACGTAGGATGCCATATAGGATGCGTGTGTCTATTTTTTTAATTTTATACAAGTTTGAGTATCTACTTGTGCATAATTGTAACGATCGGGTTCCGTCGTTATAGAAAATGCAACTGGAAAATATTTTGGGTCGAACGTTTTTTGTAGTATCTTAAAATTTCTCAACCTAGTAAGATTTGGACGAAATTAGAGTCGTTAAGGTGTAGAAAAATCTGATAACAATCAGGTGATTTAATTGTGATTTAGATTACATGAGGGGATACATAACTCGTTAAGAAATTCGTACGACTTTCAGAAATTAAATTCGGGCGAGTAGAACTCCCGAAAGTGTTTTTAGCATGAATGGGATTCTTTTGAGTGTCGTTGGTTAGAGGTGTGAGGTAAAATTAGGGTGGTGGAATTAATCAAATAACTCATTATTTCACGCAAATCGCTCTGGCGCTGGATTTGGTCGCTTTGGCGGGACCGCTGTAGCTGGGCAAAGGTTGTTGTGGCGGTCCGGACGCGACTTAAAGTCATAAATAAACTCCCAAATGACCTTTTTCTGCACTTTTTGATTTTTAGAGCTAAGGAACAAATATCAAACGACTCTTGACAATTTTCCACTATTTTTAAGGGTAAAGGTAAGGATTTCGCTCCCTTAATCAACTCTTCGATTCGTAAAACCTAATAGAATGTGTAATTATCAACGGGCGAGGGTTTTGAATTGAAAACCATGGTGGGAAAAGCCCTAGGTTGGATGCTTTGGATCATGGATATGATCTAGAGTTGTTAGAATTGTTAGTAATGTGAGTAATTAGTGTTGTTTATTGACTCTCGTATTATGTTGATTATTTGTAGACAAAGAACAAGTGAAACGAATTCAGAAAGGGAATGATCAAGTTTCTTAGGGTTTCAAGCTTATTTCGAGGTAGGTGATGGTTACGATTTTATGATTGTGTGATGTATGTTTGTTCTTACTTCATTATGATGCATGTATGCATGCGAATTTTGCATTATTGATCACACTTGTTATAAATGAGATATACGAATGACCATATGTCATGAATCACTTCTTGACTGTATGATTTGAGAATATATTTGTCATTGTTATTGTGGTGTGTTTAAGGGATCAGTTGCCACGTTATGCCATAGCTTACTAGGATCGGTTGTCATGTTTTGTCATAAATATGAGATCGGTTTGCACGTTCTGGTATAATTATTGAATCGGATACCACGTTTCGGTATGCTAACAAATTGTGTTTAGGTTCCATGAGAGAACTAACTACTTGATATAAGTATGATATTTGAGAATATGAAATGCCCCGTTGTTCATAAATGATAATGATGATAATGTATATGTTCGGTATATGCATGCTACTAATACGTTGTATTGACTTGCTGATTTTACACTTAGTGGGATAGTCGCGTGATCCTACCAGTACATAATGGTTGTGTACTGATACCGCACTTGCTCTTATAATTTCTTGAGTATAGGGAATCTTCAGGCGACTATTGACAGACCTCGTTTAGAAGATCAGTGATCTCGTTGAATTCAAAAGTGAGTTAATTCTTTTGGGCTGCCATGAGTTCTCTTTAGTTTATGTCCACATTATGGACTTAGAATTTTCTCGTAGTTAATTAGTCATTAGTTTGGGGTGTATCCCTTCTTGTCTAGACTTGTTGAACTTAGATGTTTTGGTACGTTGAATTTCAGGTTCTAGGTTATTTCTTTCGCATTTGTTTTAGTTGATAGACTTTTGTATGGGAACTTCAATTTTTAGTTATTTTAAGTTGTTTTCGTAATTAAATGACTTAGCTTTTGGTTTAGTTGCTTGGTTTGGGTTGTAGTAGTATTTTTCCACCATAGAGTTAGTATGGGTGTCAATCATGACGGTCTGGGTCGCGATAAAAATAGTATTAGGGCCTAGGTTTATTTAACTCGATGTACCTAAACGAGTCTAGCAAAGTTTTGTGGAATGGTATGGGACACCTTTAATTTTCTTCGAGAGGCTATAAGACTTCAGGAAATCTCTCTGTTTTCTCTTGCCTTCTTTGTGTTATAACTTGATTCCTATTGGTATATGTTAATTCAAATTGATATCTAGCCTTCTTCCCTCTTCTATCCGCAAATGGTTAACACTAAATTCAATGGCGTTAGACCCGTAGCTCCCGCCAATGCTCTAGCTGACAAATCTACAATGAGAGGTCGCGGTCGAGGCAGAGGCAGAAGAAGAGCTAGGGGTAGAGTCTGTGGAAGAGTAGCGTCTGCTGGGGATGAAACTCATGTTGAGAATGCTCCTATGAATGAGAACCCTCTTGTGCCTCATGTGCCTTATGAAGATATAGATGAGAATGCTGAGGTTGAAAAGGTTGGACAAGAGGGAGAGCTAAAGGCTGAGACTACCGGTGTTCCTCCCATCGACCCATTGTTAGGTCAACAAATCATGTTATTCTTGAAGGGGTGGTTGGTGCTATATTGCTTTCTTCTTTTCAATCAACTCAAGCTCCGGCCAATCCTCCTATTTCTATCACTACTCCCAAGACAGTTGGAAACGTAGGTAACGAGGTTCTTTGTTGGTTTTTGTTATGACTGGTAATGAACATGAGATTTTGACCAAGTTTTTGAAGTTAAAACCACCTATGTTCCATGGTTCTGAGAGAGAAGACGCATATGTGTTCATCCTAGATTTCTATGAGAGGCTGCATAAGTCAGAATATGTAGTTCAGCTCGTGACTTCTCAGCTTCAAAGTTAGGATAAACAGTGGTGGATAAGTTATATGGAATGCGGATGTTCAATTTTACCTCCATTTATTTGGACCCAGTTTCATGTTTTGTTTTTGGAGAAATATGTGCCGCGGATTTTGAGGGATCGTAAGAAAGATGAATTTATGGATTTTGGAACAAGGTGGCATTGACAATGGCTGCTTATGAGTCCAAGTTTCATGTTTTGTCTAGATATGTTACTCAATTGGTGACTATGGAGGAGGAGAAGATTCAGTTATTTATTAGGCAACTTAATTTTGAGTTGCAAGTATTATCTGTTCATATGACTTCTGCAAGGAGGAGCTTTAATGAGGTAACTGACTATGTTAAGAAAGAGGAGAGGGTGAGGCAAGAAGGTCAGGATAAGACATTGGAAAAAAAGGTCAATAATTCAGGTAACTTACAAGGTTCTTATTCCATAGGTTCATGGACGCCAACGCAGCCAGCCAAGCCAATTCAGTCTGCCATGCCTGCTTCCACAGGTAATTACTTGGGAAGTCCACGTTATAATTATACAGGATAGCCAGGGAGTGGCACCTTCAATGGGCGGCATACCATCTTTTGATCGTACTTGCTACAATTTTGGAGAGCTTGGACATATGAGGAGAAATTGTCCCTACCCACGTGTATTTGAGTCTGCGTAGTAGCAATCCAGAGTAGTAGTACCCGCAGGAAATGGTAATAATGGTCGAGGGTGTTGACACCCAATTTTGACCCTCCCCAGTAAGAGTTAATTCATGATCTTCGTAATTTTCAAAAATTTAGAATAATTAGTTTTATAAAATTCAAATACTTTCCAAAGTAAATTTAAGTAATCTTAGTCGATTTTTATAATTTATAATTAATAAATATATTTTCATATAGTTTATAGATATAATTGGTATATTTCGTAAATATTTGAAATCATCTCAAAAAGATTTTAATTTTAGTAAGTATTTTATTAAATTAGTTTAGTTTAAATTATACTTATATTTTTGAATCACTAGTTTACAATTAAATTAATTATTTTATTTTTGTTAAGATTAAGAAGCTCATTCATTAATTATATTATATCATCCAATCTATGTTTTAGCCGAATTCATTAATAAAGTTTAATTTGGCTAAATCGATAATTCATTTGGCTATATGAAAGGACCAAATTTTTGGGCCCTTATAAAACATTTTTCAGCAGCCCATTCTTTTTCAAATTCCCTTACAATTTCCTAGGCCCAATTCTTTCCTCCAAATTTCCAACTGCACACCTTATCCCTTGAGAGAATTTTGAATTTGAATTTTGAATTCAAATTCATCCCAAAATCCATTCTGTTCCCCCCCCCCCCTAAGTCTACCCTAAAAATCTCCTATAAATACTTTTCTTTTCCATTCATTGGTGGGAGGGAGGGGGGTAATACTTCACTGTTAGAGAAAAATATTAGGGTGGTGGTGGAAGCCGGTTCAAGCTTCGTTCGTCCGGGACGCTGCTCCAAAGAAGGTAACCTCTCCTCCCCTTAAATTTGTTTTTTCCATTTCGGCTAAATTTATATATATGTAATGTGGATTTAATTCATTCTGTGGTTCGATTTGATGATTCCAATCTATAATATGCTCTTCATGATAAAAGATATGGTTGTGTATTGATTTGAAGTGGTAAAATAGTAGGCAGAATCTCGAAATGCTACTGGATATGGAATATGACCACTTGTTTTCTCCATTTCAAATCTCATGGTTATTGTACTCGCTCTAAGTTTGGTTTATGCATTTGTTGATCATCGAAATATTCCTCTGTCTCTTTATTAGTTTTCTTGTTTTGATTATGTGTTCTAAAGGTGTCAAAGAAATTATTATGTCGTTTATCTTCTTTGCATTTTTTGGGTATAAATTAGCATTTTTTGTCATCTTGTAGTGCAATTGTTTCTCTTTTCATATAGAACTCTCTCCTATGTTTTTCCTACAGCTGTTGCCACTTTGCTTTGTCTTTTGCTAGCATGTTCGTCTATATTTTATTTATTTATTTATTTTTTACAAAAAAAATACTTTTCCTTTAGAAGTGGATGTGTTGTTTAACTATGGTTCAAGCATTGAGTCAACTTATTGCAGCATGCCTAAAACGAGTTATTATTGCTTCTTTGGTTATGGGCTCTGCAAAGGACATCTAATCATGTTTCTTTTCTCGTCGCCCTCGATTAATTATTGCGTTGTACGCTAAGATATTTCCTTTCAATATTAGTTGAGTTTGGGTTGATTCATGAATTAGTTTTGATGTACCAATTGGGCATATCTTGAATTTCGACTATTGAGGAGCCACATTTTGAGCTTGAAGTAGCACATATATTTGTGTTCTCTTATTTCTCCATTTTGTTTATCGTGGTGCCACAATACTAATTTTTTTTTAATTCTTATTTATGTGAAATCTGTCCGAGTTTGCCATGAACTCCTCGCCTTGCATTTTCTTGTTGAGCCATGAAGGCTTAAACCATTATTCTCGAGTCATCCAGACCTCCTCAAAACTGATGAACAGGTTGAAAGCAGCAAATAGTTTGCTGGAAATTTAAATTGCAGGTCTCCAAAGGCTTAGAAAAAGGCTAATATACTGTTGTATACACTGATATACAGTATTAATATACAATATACAGGTCGAAAAAATTATACAGGTGCTTGAAATTTTATCTTGGGCAGCATAAATTCCGTATATATCCAAATATATATGAAAACGGATTGTATACAAGCCTTATACATCTGTATACATCAAAATGTATACCAGATTTTCAAGAGAGAAATGGGCCAAAATCCCATCCAAAATTGCTGCAAGATTTTGGGAATTAGGCCTAGAGGTCCAATTTTGCTTAATTTGGGCAAAGAGCCCAAGCTCAAATTTTCTCCCTTCTCCTCTTTATTTATTTTACTATTGTATTAACTTACATTTCATTTGTTAAATTTTGGTTTGACTTAATTAATTTCCCCAATGTTAGTCATTTCTCTTTTTATATTTAAATAAAAAGTATTTATTTTTATATTCTATATTTAGATTTGTTTTCACTATTAGACCCTTTTAAAGATTCCTTCTAAATTCATTTCCTTTTAAATTAGTCAATTAAAATAGAATAGTAATATTGGTAAATAAATATAAAAAAAAAATTGATTTTACTTTATTTAGTCAATATCTAAAAAATAGATTATTTTTAAAAGTCATTTTTAGTCAAATCGTCGGTCAATCGCAAGTTAGTGGACACTCTGAGGGTCTAATACCTTCTCGTAATGTACATTTGAATTTCGGACCCTTTTTCAACTAATTTTTATCTGTTTTAAATCTTTTGAGAAATAATTTTAAGTTTTCTTGGTTTTACTAAAAAATCAAGTGGCGACTCTGTAATTTAGAAAGTCTATTTCTCTTAAATCATAAGATTAATCGATTTTTCAAAACTTAGTCATTTTTTACTTTACTTATATATTTTCGTAAACAGAGGGCATCAATTAGGTGGGAGGGGAGGTAATCAATGAGGCTGTGGAGGTAGAATAAATGGTAATGCAGGCATGGAAGTGGTTCGTCAAGATGATAAGGTTCAATGTTATGCTTTGGCGGGCAAGAATGAGGTAGATGTGTCTGACGCAGTGATCTCATGTGTAATTCTTATTTGTGACCGGATGACTAATGTGTTATTTGAACAGGGTTCTACGTATTCATATATATCCGTGCAATTTGCCTCATAATTTTTTATGATTTATGATGTACTTGATGCCCCTATCCATGTTTCTACCCAGTTGGAGAGTAAGTCATAGTCACCATGTTTAACGTGCTTGTCTTGTTTTGTATATGGTTTTCAAACTTGGCTGATTTGGTGATTCTGGATTCGAATGACTTTGATATTGTCTTAGGCATGCCTTGGTTGTCCCCCTATTATGTTGTATTAAATTGTAATACTAAGTTTGTTACTCTCGAAATTTAGGCAAGGGAAAAGTTAGAGTGGGAAGGAGTGTAAAAGCCTAAGCAAACTAAGTTCATATCCTCCATTCGGGCTAGGAAACTAGTAGGGTAGGGTTGTTCAGCTTATTTGGCTCATATTTGGGATGTGAGGTTAAGACTCTATCTATTGAGTCTATTCTTGTGGTGTCAGAATTTAGAGAAGTGTTCCCTACCTATTAACTTAGTATGCCTCCAGATAGAGATATAGATTTCTGCATTGATTTGGAGTCTAGTACTCGTCCTATTTCTATCCCTCCATAGCGCATGACTCTAGCAGAATTAAGAGAGCTTAAGGTCAATCCAAGAGCTTCTTGATAAGGGATTTATTTGACCTGGTGCTTCCAATGGGTGCCTCAGTTTTGTTTGTTAATAAAAAGGATGGTAGTATGAGGATGCGTATAGATTACCAACAATTGAATAGGGTCACCATTCGAAATAAGTATACCTTATCTCAAATATATAGTCCTTTCTGAACAATTGCTAGGGGCATTTGTTTTCTCCAAGATTTCTGGCTACCATCAATTGAAAATTAGGCCTGTGGTTGTCCCCAAGATAACGTTTAGAACCCGCTATGGGCACTAAAAGTTTCTAGTTATCTCCTTTGGCTTGACCAATGTTCCTGCAACTTTTATGAGTTTAATGAATTGGGTGTTGAATCCATTTCTTGATTCTTTCGTCATAGTCATTATTGATGATATCTTGGTCTATTCTAAAAGTGAGGAAGAACATGTCGACCATCTTCATATTGTTCTGGGTAATCTTGGGAAACAAAGGTTGTATGCTAAATTTTCTAAGTGTGAATTTTGGTTGACTTCTGTTGCATTTTTGGGTCATGAAGTTTCAAAAGAAAAGGTAGTGGTAGATCCTCAAAAGATTGAGGCAGTTAAGAATTGGGTTCATCCTAGCTCTGTAACGAAAGTTAGGAGTTTTGTGGGGCTCACTAGCTACTATCATTGATTTCTGAAGAACTCTATTCTATTTGTACTTATTTGATAAAAAAAGAGATACTATTGTAATGGACTGAAAAATGTGAGAAAAGTCTTTAAAAGCTCGAGACTGTCTTTGACCACCGCACATATTCTAGCATTACCAGTGGGAAGGTAAAGATTTTATTGTTTATTTTGATGCTTCATATTCTTGTTTGGGTGTTGTGTTGATGCATGATAAGAATGTTATAATTTATGTCTCTCGTCAATTGAAGGTGCATGAGAGGAATTATCCAACACATGATTTGGAGTTGGCAGCGGTAGTATTTTCTCTTAAGATCTAGCAGCATTACCTCTATGGTTTCAAGTGTGAAGTGTTTAATGATCATCGTAGTTTGCAGCATGTGTTCACTCAAACGGAGTAAACTTAAGACAACGAAGGTGGATGGAGTTACTTAAAGATTATGATGTCACTATTCAATACCATCCGGGTAAGGCTAATGTTGTGATTGATGTTTTGAGTCGAAAAGCGGTAAGTATGGGTAGTTTAGCTTACTTGAGTGTATCCAAGCGACCTTCAGCTAAAGAAACTCAGACCTTGGAGTCTAAATTCATGCAATTGGGCATCTTATAAAAAATGTGGGGTATTAGATTGCATTAAGTTAAGGGTCATAATTCATCGATGAAATCAAGGCCATAAAATTTGAAGATGAAAATTTAGAGAAGCTTAGAAAGAAGAATGCGCTTGGTAAGGCGCAAGATACCACTCTTGATGCAGAAGGTGTATTTGGTTTCAAAGGAAGAATTTGTTTTATTTGAGTTGATGATTTGATTCAAAAGTTGTTAATAGAGTCCCATGATTCGCAATATTATGTTCATCCAGGTGTGACGAAGATGTATCAAATTTGAAGCAAATTTATTTGTGATCGGGCATGAAGAAGGAAATAGAGGAGTTTGTGGCTAAGTGTCAAAACTATCGATAAGTGAAATATGAACACCAAAGACCTGCAGATTTACTTCAAAGAATGCCAATTTCGGAATATAAGTGGGGAAAAATAGCCATGGATTTTGTGGTTGGCCTTCCCTAGACTTACGGAAAGTTTAATTGTATTTGTATAGTGGTTGGTAGATTGACTAGGTCAACCCATTTTATTTCGGTAATAATAAATTATAATGTTGAACAATTGGCTTAAGTTTATGTGAAAGAGGTGAGGTTGCATAGGGTTCCCTCTCTATCATCTTAGATCGTGGTACCCAGTTTACATCTATGTTTTGGAAGGAATTGCATGACGAATTGGGTATACAATTCACCTTTGGTACAACCTTCCATCCACCAATCGACGGACATAGAGGCCTATTCAAGTGTTAAAAATGTTTAGGGCATGTGTGATTGATTTTGGTGGGTATTGGAATAAGTTCCTATCTTTGTGTAAGTTCTCTTATAATAATAGTTATCACTTAAGCATAGATATGGAAACATTTGTGGGACTCTATGTGAGGGGATGTAGATCACCCATGGAATGGTTTGAGGCTTGAGATGTGGAACCTTTGGGTAGATTTAGTGAAGGATGTTCAAGATAAGGTGAAGTATTCAAGCTAAGCTTCTAGGAGCCCAGAGTAGACAAAAAAAAGTATGAGTAGACATGACGTTTCAAACCGATGAGGATGTTGTTCTTAAGGATCACTTATGAAATGGGTGATAAAATTTGGCAAGAAAGGCAAGCTAAGTCTGTGATACATTGGTCGCTTTGAAGTTCTTGAATGTGTAGAGCCTATGGTCTATAGGTTTGCCTTACATCCTGACCTATTGGGAGTTTATCTGGTGTTTAATGTATCAATGTTGATAGAGAGTATACCATTAAGTGAGACTCAATTGTGTTAGAGAAATACCCTAATATGAGCAGGATCCGATTGCAATTCTTGATCATGATGTGCGTAGGTTGAGGACCAAGGAGTTAAGTTTGTGAATGTTTAATGGAAGCATCGTCCAATTGAGGAAAATACATGGGAAACTGAGAAGGATATGCGAGATAAGTGTCCCTAATTCAGGTACTACTCCATTCTTTCATGAGCCTCTTTTTCCTAAGTTTATAACTTGGGGACAAGTGATGGTAAATTGGTATCTATTTCAACAACCGGGTTCCGTCTTAATAGAAAATCCAACGGAGAAAATTTTCGGGTCTGAAATCTTTTCATAGTATCTTGAAATTTCCCAACCTAGTCCAGATTTAGACGTAATTGGAATCGTTAAGGGCTAAGGATATCTGATTACAATCCGGTGATTTAATTATGATCTTGATTACATGAGGGTATAAATAACTCGTTAAGGAATCCGTACGACTTTATGGGATTGGAGCTTATTGTTTCATGCAACCCGCTTTGGCACTTGATTTGGTCTCTCTGGCGGGGATGTTGTAGCGGGTGAGGGCCGCTTTGGCTGTTCATACATGACTTAAAGTCGTAAATAATGTCCTAAACGACCTTATTCTGCACTTTTTGATTTTTGGAGCTAAGGAACGAACTCCAAGAGACTCTTGACAATTTTCCACCATTCTTGAGGCTAAAGGTTAGTTTTTCACTACCCGAATCCATTTTTTGATCCATAGAACGCAATAGAATGGGTGATTATCATTAGGGGAGGGTTGTGGATTGGAAAACATGGTGGAAAAACCCTAGTTTTGATACTTGGGATCATGGGTATGATGTAGGGTTGTAGAATTGTCAGTAATACGAGTAATTAGTGATTGTTTATTGATTCCCGTATTATATTGATTATTGTAGACCAAGAACAAGCGGAACGAATCTGAAAATGTAAGGATCAGGTTTCTTAAGTTTTCAAGTTTTGTTGAGGTTAGGTGATGATTGTGATTGTATGATTGCGTGATGTATGTTTGTTTTTGCTTCATTATGATACATGTATGTGAATGTTGCATAATTGATCACACTTGAAATAGGCAAATTACTATATGCCATGAATCACTTCTTGATTGTATGATTTGAGAATATACTTGTGATTGTGATTGTGGTGTGTTTAAGGGATCGATTGTCATGTTTAGGCATAGCTAACTAGGATCGTTTGCCATGTTTTGGTATAGCTAACTAGGATCGTTTGCCAAGTTTCGGTATAAATATGTGATTTGTTGCCACGTTCTGACATAATTACTGGATTGGGTACCATGTTCCAAAAGTCTGATTGTTTGGGTTTGGGTTCCATGAGAGGATCAACTACCTGATATATTTGTTATATTTGAGAATTGTGAAATGCTCTGTTGTTCGTAAATGATGATGATATTGTATTGATAACAAAATTTATTTGCCACGTTTTAGCTTAATCTAAAGATAACTTTCAATTAAATGATTTTACTACTATTAAAGAATTGAGAAAATTAGACTTAGGATTTTTTGCAATAACACAAATCTGAAGAAAAAAAAGTATTTTTTTAAACTAAAAAAAACTACATATCGGCCAACTCCGTTAATTAAGCACGACACTTATTTTCCTATTAATCCGTTGAAAATAAATTGAACTTCTTAGACTACTTCAACTCTTCCTTTATCTTTTAATTATAATGAAGTACATTTTTATAGCCAGTGATGCAACTAAGACTTTTGTCAAGGATATTTAAGATTTAATATATGTATTAACTAATATTATTTGACTGATGACAACCAAATTTTTTGATGAAATGTGTTTAACGACTAACCACCTTCGAGTCATTATGGCACTACATATTTATGATGAAACAATTGATGTAACTTCGTGATTTCTTCACTATGGAAAAGTCAATGAAGAAAGAATTGGGTCAGAAAACTTTTTGTTAGTAACTTTGAGTTCTTAGCCTAGTCCAGATTTGGATGAAATCTGAGTCATTAAGGTGTAGGAAAATCTAGTAATAAATGAGAGATCTAATTGTGTAGTTGATTACATGAGTGGATAGGTAATACGATAAGAAAAACGTACGACTTTACGAAATCAAATTTGGGCGAGTAGAACTCCCGAAAATGATCTTACCGTTAAGGGTAACATTTTATCTCCGTATCGACCGCTGTAGCGGGATCTTAGGCGCCATAGTAGGGCCATTACAGTGGGATGAGGCCATTGTAGCGGTCCAGACGCGACTTAATGTTGCTAATAATCCCCTAAATGACTTTATTTGACGCTTTTTTATTTTTAGAGCTAAGAAGGTGACGTAGACGAGTTCTTGACAGTTTTTCATTATTCTTGAGGCTAAATGTAAGATTTTAACTCTCTGAATCCATTTTTTGATCCGTCGAACGCATTTTCTTGGGTTATTATCAATGGTGAAGGGTTTTGATCTCGAAATTATGGTAGAAAAAGCCCTAATTTGGGTAGTAGGATCTTGGGTTTGGTATAGTGTTATTGAGTTTGTTTTAATCCAAATAATTAGATCTTTGATTGTTGATCCTTGCGTATATTAATTGTTGTAGACCTAGGAAAAGCGGAATGAATTCGAAAAGTAAAGATTCAACTTCCTTAGGGGACTCAAGCTTGGATTCGAGGTAGGTGATGGTTGTCATTTCATGTTGCTGTGATATGTATTTGTAATTGCTCCATTATAACACATGTATGTATGTGAATGTTGCATTATTAATTGTAAATAAGGATAATTGAATAATTGTATGCCATGAATCACCTCTTGTTTTATGATCTTAATGATGTACTTGTGTTTGTGATTGTGGTGTGTGATTGGGGATTGGATTGACACATTCCGGTAAGCTAACTTGGATCGTGTTGCCATATTTCAGCACAACTATTGGATCGCGTTGCCACTCTCCGGTGCAACTGTTGGATCAGGTTTCCACGTTCCAACACAATTATGGGATGGAATTACCACGTTCTGGCAAACTAACTGTTTGAGTTTGGGTTCCATGAGAGGACCATTGAATTGGTTATGTATCTAATTGTGATGATTACGTTCATATGTAATGATTATTGATATTGAAAGACTATTTATTTCTCTAAAATGATTTAGTTATATATTGTCGAGAATTATGAAACTGTTTGTTGATGTGTTTCACTCATTCGGATAGCCGCTTGATCCTACCAGTACATTGTGGTTGTGTACTGACTCTACACTTGCTCTTATTTTTGTTGAGTACATAACATCTTTGGGCGGCTATTGACAGACCTTGTTTAGAAGATCAGTGACCGTTTCAAATTCAAGGGTGAGATAGTTCTTCCGGGCTGCCTTGAATTCTCTTTTGTTTAAGTCCACTCTCTTCGGACTCAAACTATTCTTTAAGGTGTTGTTTAGTTTTGGGGTTGTACCCCTTGTTCTTATACTTGTCGTTAGTAGAGTTTTGGTACAATAACTCTCAAGTTCTAGGGATTGTATTTTAGCATTCTAGTTAGGTCATTTGTTTAGTTCCTTAATAAATAATTTAGTTATTAGTTCCTTTAAAATAATTTAGTTATTTAAAACTGCTTTTGTATCTTTAAATGTCAATTTTTTCATTAAGTTGCTTTTGTTGGGTTGTAGTGATGGTTCTCCCACCGGAGGGTTAAGTTTGGATGTCAATCACGATGGTTGAATCGTGAAAAATAAGTTATAAAAGGATTTCTTTCTTTTTAAGCTTCATATCTAATTGTCATCATATAAAATGAAACAACGAGAATAAATATATTAAGTACCATGAACATGAGTGAAGACACAAAGCAATAGCGTCTTCGTATAAAAGAAATTATAGATGAAATTAAATGTACTCATAACACTTAATGACAAATCTGTAGTGGTCTTACGTCCAAACTAATCTTCATTTATTTGTTACTGTTATTCCCCGTTACTTTTTTAAAAATGGCGAAAAACAATAAATCTCATTTGAAGACTATATATACATACCTCGTTGGCTAAATTCCTCTTTCTTGAACTCTTGTTGCAATTGTATTTCAACAATACTAAAAAAAACTCTCTTTAATTTTCTGAAAATTTTGCAATGGCGATTTTTTCAAAGCAGGAAGTTTCAGCTTGTTTAAACAAGTTCGGTATAAAAAATGTTGTATTAGAAAAGGAGGATTATTGTGTTTATTTGTGGAAGAAAAATACCTATGATAGACTTAACTTACATTTAGCTAAGGGATTTTGTTCATTACCCTTTATGCAACGTACAACTTCAACCCAAAAATATTTGTGTAAAAATGAGTTTGTTCAATACTTAGACAAGTATGTGGAGCATTTCAGTATTAAACCAAAATTTCAAACATGTGTTAGAATTGGTATTTTTCAATTATGAGGAGAATAAATGGAACGTCAAATCAAGAGATTTGTCTAGTGGAGATCTGGAAATATATGCTTGTAACTACTTGATTTTTGCTAAGGGAGAAAATAATGGAGGTTATATTCCAAAGGTGGGAGGAATTGAAAATTTCGAAGGCGAAATAATTCATTCAGGTGACTATAAAACCGGGCAAAAATATGAAGGAAAAAACGTATTGATTGTTGGATCAGGAAACTCTGGAACGGAAATAGCGTTTGATCTTTCAAATTATGGAAGTCACGCATCAATTGTTGTTAGAAGCTCACTAAGTCTCCCTATATGTCTCTATATTACTTCTTTGTTTTTTTTATTTGTATGCATGTAGGTTTGTATTTGTTGATTCTTTTTAATCGATATTGGTGGTGTTTGGTCAGTTTAGTCTCGATCTTTTAAATTTTTTCTTTTGGCTTCTTAGTAGCACATGTTATGTTGTAACTCTATTCATAGAGAGAATGAGTGTGAGTTTTCATCTAGTATTTTATACCGTGAGAAAAAGAAGGGTATGTTTTGAAGAGGTGACGAGTTGTCTAGTATAAACAACCATACATATATATTTAATTTGTTTAAACAACTTTTGTTTTCTTTTGAGGAACTGCATTTGAAGAAAAAGAACTAGGGTTCCTTTTCTCTTATAAGTAGAACAGTTTGTCTGTTGTTCATCTTGTATTCCTAACTTACTTAAACAAAACTTTGAAGAGCTTTGTAAGACAACAAAGTTTAAGAACATTTTCACAACTAGAAAATTAAAACTAGTAGCAAAACTAGAATCAGAAACAGATTAGAATAAATATACGAAATATTTTTCTTACGAAGAATTGTTGTTAATATACGTCTAAAGAATCTTACTGATTCCAACAAACATTGCAGAAACACAAAGTTACCAAAGTCTAATGAACCAGTGAATAACAAAATAATAGAAATTAATTCACAAAGCTAAAATTTGTTACACATACTAGAATTTGGAAAAAACAGAAAGAAGACCAAGCCCACTGAATGCACAGTGTCCCCTTAAGGAAATTATTCCCCTTTAGTATCCGAGGTTTGATTTGGAATATGTCCTCCCAGGGTAGAATGATGTCAATCACCAGTATATATCCCAAAACGCTGGTGTCAGTGAGTCACTCAATGACAGTAAAGTATACTTAGAATACTAGATTTAGAAGTAGAAGAAGTCCATAAATTCTATTTTTAAAATGAGAGGAAATCTCTCAACTTATAGAAAATAAAGGATAGTGTGAAAATGTTCTTATTGTGCCTTACCAGAAAGGTCACAATCTTTTGGAAGGTCGTCACTTTTCATAAAGGTCACAACTTTCCATAAAAGTCACAACTTTTCATAAAAGTCGCAACATTTCATAAATGTCCCAACTTTTCATAAAAGTCGTAACTCTTCATTTTTCATTCACACCTTTTAAAACCCAACAATCCCCCGCATGTGTACTTTACAAGCAAGAATTAATTGTATCTGGATAAGTAGGTTTCTCTTGGACTTTTTGAAGTGAACATATGTCGGATATACTCGGTCAATCGGTAGATGCGATATCTTTGAACCATCGAGCTTTGGTGTATACCTAGACAACCATATGCCACACAATTAACCCTTTACCGTTTATGGTTCTTACAGTTGTGTTCGCCATGAACACCTCCTAGTTTCGTGAGTGTATAGAGAGATGGGATTTTGACAATCATCTTCTTTGAAGGGGCTTACACTTCACACTCACATGGGTGATTCCTAACCGTGTTATCGCGTAGATACACTATTTGGTCAACTCTGCCAAACTTAGTAAATCATTGAAACCATTAAGCTTTATTGACTCATTAACAAGCCTTAATGTTGTATCTTTGTCCCTGAGCATTGTCTTCATCATGTGAATGGATTGAGTTTGTTGACAATGTCGAACCGTCGTTCACAACTTTGTTTTTCTCCTTGAATCTAGCTCTTGGGATCTCCAGTCTGCTAGATAGTTTTACTGTCATGATGACTTGTCCTAAGCCATAAATTCATTCCCTTAGATGATCTGTCAACTTTCTCTCTAGTTAGGCCTTTTTGTAAGTGGATCTGACACATTATCCTTTGACTTTACATAGTCAATTCTGATAATTCCACTAGAGAGTAGTTTTCTAACGATATAATGTCTATGTCATATATGACGAGACTTTTCGCTATGCACCATGCTCCATGCCCTACCTATTGCATCTCGACTGTGAAAGTGTATGCATGCTAATGCCAATGGTTTGGGCCAAAATAAAATATCTATCAAGAAATTCCGGAGTCTTTAAACTTATTCACCGACTTTATCTAGAGCACCTAGCTCATAGATCATGGTAGTCTCTTTTGAAATATTTCTAAGAGACTGCTCCTCTACTAAGAGTAAAGACATATCCACTCGTGGATTTTACATCATTTGTCCAATGATCCAATTTGCATCACTATATCTTTCAATACTGTTGGATATTGTTATAATGCAAGACATAGTTTTAAGTATTATTTTAAATACTCCAAAACTCTATTTATTGTCATCTAATGAATTTATTTGGGATCACTGGTGAACCGACTCAGTTTAAAATAGAAAATGCTATATCTGATCAGACACACTACATGATATACATCATACTTTCCAAAACTCTAGCACAATCCAATTGTGAGTCACTTTTGCTT
The DNA here is from genome assembly GCF_001406875.1 of Solanum pennellii. Taxonomy (NCBI): domain Eukaryota; kingdom Viridiplantae; phylum Streptophyta; class Magnoliopsida; order Solanales; family Solanaceae; genus Solanum; species Solanum pennellii. Next base: position 58,033,060 of record NC_028644.1, read on the forward strand.
TCACTCTTTTGAAATTCAAAGCTCACATTTATTGGAGACTTGACAATATTGACATCCAAATATTTGAACTAGTCAAGTACCTTTTCAATGCAATGAGACCGTGAAAATGCTAAACATTATGGAGTTCTATGAATTCTTATATCTAAGATTGATCAGCTACTCCAGTATTTTTCATTCCAAACTTGCTTTATAACATACGTTTAGTAGCATATATGTTTTTAGTTTTTCTATTTATGATCAACATATCACCAATATAGAAACAAACAATGACCTTATGATTTTAATGTGAACATATTTATCACTTCCATCATTCTTAAATCCATTTGCCAACATGGTTTGGTCAAATTATATCATTGTTTCGGTGCTTCTTTTAGTCCATAATGTGACTTAACAAGTTCACGCACTTTCTTTTATTTACCAGGAACCACAAAACCCTAGGGTTGTACCATGTAAATTTCTTCCTCCAATTCTACATTCAAGAAAGTTCTTTTCACATTCATTTGATGAATTTGGAGGTCATATACCACAACTAATAGTTTTAGCATCCGAATGGATGTAATTCTAGTTACTCACGAGTATATATATCGACAAGATCAAAATCTTGTTTTTATCTAAAGCCTTTGACACAAAGTCTTGCTTTATATTTTTCAACAGTTCCATCAACTGTTATTTTCCTTCTAAAGATTCACTTTGAACCCAAAGGTTTATTTTCTGGAAAAAATCAATAAACTTCTATATGGTTGCTCAAGATTGCATCAATCTCACTATTGACACCATCTTTTCAAAGGATGAGTCTACAGAAGACACAAAAAATGTTACAAAATCATATTCAAAGGAAGTAAATGTCCTTTGACATTTATTAAGCCTATGAATATCTTTAAGTACATTATTCTTTTCCTTTCCTAGGCTTTTTAGATCCTTCTCTAGACTACTAAAGTCTAATTTTACAGTTCACAGTCATATGTCCTACTTTAATTCTTTTAGAAATAAGAACTTGGACTTTGGCTAGACACCCCCACACTTTGAAATATTTCAAGTTGGATTTCCTTCCTTTCCATTTCTCATATGGAAAAGATTGTATCCTGAACAAAAAAATCGTCTTCCTTTATGAAAAGACAAAAAATTTTGTTGTTCTTGTTTGCATTATGAATAGTTCCTCCACAAAAGTTTTGTGGTAAACCCGAACTTATAAACAATACATCCATCATTTCTTTCAACGTTCGATTTTTCATTAGATTGAGATGAATAGGACAGTAGTTTGATGGATAATTCCACTTTCCAAACATATTTCTGCACAAGGAGATTTATACTCTCCGTTCTTATCACTTCTTATCTTTTCCCACATTGATTTTCAACTTTGATATTACATTGTCTAGACATTTGCTATTGCTTCATCCTTACCATTCACCAAATAAACATAGTCATTTCTAATGCAATTGACAATAAAAGTAATGAGATACTTTTTCCCACCATGAGATGGTGTTAACTTCATATCACAAATGTCAGTGTAAATCAATTATAAGGGATTAGAATTTCTTTCAACAGATTTATAAGAATGCTCAACATATTTAGATTTCACAAAAACTTGACATTTTTATTTATTGCACTCAAAGTTAGACAAAATTTCTAAGTTGATCAGTTTTTCTTACAAGGTTTGTAGTTGACATGCCCCAAGTGTTCATGTCACAAACATTGACTCAAGCAAGTAAGAACAAATAAAAACATTGAGTTTGAAAAGCTCTTCGTGAGGTAGTTTTTTCCTCACTAATATTTTGTTCCTATTTCTTACAATTTTGTGTGATATAAACATTGTTTAGAGTCATCACCTTGTCAAATGTCCTTTTCGAAAGGACCTTTCCATAACTTTCAATTTGATTGTTATAGAACTATCCATGAACAAAGTCTCATCGGGTTCAATAAAGACAATATAGTCCAAATGTTACTTTTACAAAAACATAACAAATGACTATTCACCTATATTCATGTCTATGCAAATACTTTTCATGAAAAATCACATCACTTCAAGTGACGGCTTTTCATAAAAGAACACAATCATTTTTAACAAGTATATATATAATTTGGTAGTTTCATACTAGTCATACCGTATACTAGTAATGGAGAAACTCAACAACTACAATACCAAATATACTTCAAGAATTTTGTGGGTTTAACATAATACAAAAGTATCGTTGAATTTCATATTTTTTGCTCCAAAGTTAAATTATACACCAAGTTAATCATAAGCAAAGAACCCCCACATTTTAAATGTGATCTCAAAAATATTTTTCAAGTATTTGAAAATAGTTTTTCCACATATTTTAATATGAAACTTCTTTTGGAAACATTATTTTACGAAAGAATTGTAGTGCTGCAATTCTCTTTGATAATCTTTACACAATGTCAAAGTTCATTCCATAGAGATACAAAATCACAAACTCTAAGTCACATGTATTTTTCCTCTATCATATACCACTTAGTATTTTAAATACAAACAATAAGGAAAATAAAATTGTACAGTTTATTTCTACATTACATTGAATTTATAGAAAATCAAAAGTACAACACGGACTTATTATGTGAAGTTTCCATATTCTTCAAACCAATTGCATAGTCCAATTTATCCAGAGTAGAAAACCACAAAAGTTTTTAGTCTACAAAAATCAGACACACTATTATTTCTAATTGAGTACAAAACTACAAAAGTCTTTTTTTTTCTCCAAACAGAATAACACATATTCTTTATCACATAGAAATGTTTTTCTTATCAAATAGTTTTCCAAGTATAACATTTTGATATACTATTTTATCAAGCAAAAATTTGCATTTCTCATTTTTGCAAACTAAAGAATTTTAAAGGCAACAACATTTGCCAAGTAAAATTCATTCCACAACATATGGTTTGAAGATCTTATTCCAAAGATACACATAATTTAAAAAAAAATCAAAGATGATAACTCTTAGAAACTATTTTCCTCCTTAGACTTTATAATAAGATGGCTACCTGGTAATCTTTAATCGGAACACCACAAAAATTTTCTGATACATTCTCACTTCGACCTTGCTTAACAAAGCACCGAATTATGGAGAAGTAATGCATTTATCTTCTACTTCCATGATCAGATTCTCTCAATTAGTAGAATACAAATAATACTAATAGTATAATAATTTCCTTAAGATTGTTTTCATCTTGTATTCCTAACATACTTAGAACAAAATTCTGAAGAACTTTGTAAGACAAAAGAGTTTAAGAACATTTTCACAACTAGAAAATTTAAACTAGTAGCAAAACTAGAATAAAAAACAGATTAGAATAATTATACGAAATATTTTTCTTAAAGAAGATTTATTGTTAATATGTGTCTAAAGAATCTTACTGATTCCAACAAACATTGCAGAAACACAAAGTTACCAAAGTCTAATGAACCAGTGAATAACAAAAGAATAGAAATTAATTCACAAATCTAAAATTTGTAACACATACCAGAATTTGGAAAAATAGAAAGAAGACCAAGCCCACTGAATGCACAGTGTCCCCGAATGAAATTATTCCCCTCTATTATCCGAGGCTTGATTTGGAATATGTCCTCCTAGGGTAGAATGATCTCAATCACCAGTGTATTGATACCCAACACGTGTTGGGCTATTGCCCATGTTTCAGCCAAAGGCCCATGGCCTAATCCTACTTGGAAAAGGATTGGAATTATTCTCCTTAATTGGTTTCCAATTCTATTAGGAAAAGGATTGGAATAGTAATCCTATTTGTAGTTGGTTTTGGCTTTATAATGAAAAGCACAACTCTATAAATAGAGGATGGTTTTGAGAGAATAATTAATTGCTCATTGGTATTGTCTTTGAAAGACATTAAAACATAAGAGAGGTTTTTGAGAGAGCTTTCAACAAGAGAAAAAGAGAGAAAGAAAAGGATTCTTTTGCTGCAGTCTTTTCTCCGACCAGCAACGCTCAGATCGTGTTTCCCGATTAACAAACCGTTGGATCAGGCTGAAATTTGGACTGAGTGTTCCTAACATATTGGTGGCTGATTTGAACGGTGGAGATCGGATTCGGAGGTCAGAAAGATCCTGTTTTAGGTCCCGAACAGAAGCTGGGTTTGGGTGGTGTTTCTTTCTATTTATCTTTTGTTGGTGTAGCTATTGTTTGTTCTCTTTTGGCACTTGTTGTGTAGCCATTAGAAGAATATTTGTAACCCTCTTATTGTTATAGTGAAGCAATTCGGATCTTGTCGATCCCGTGGTGTTTACCTTCGGTTTGAAGGGTTTTTCCACGTTAAACTTGGTGTTCTTTATTGTTAGATTTTCAGTTTCATCTTTTCGTCACAACAACTGGTATCAGTTTCAGTTGTTGTGACGAAAAGATGAAACTGAAAATCTAACAATAAAGAACACCAAGTTTAACGTGGAAAAACCCTTCAAACCGAAGGTAAACACCACGGGATCGACAAGATCCGAATTGCTTCACTATAACAAGAAGAGGGTTACAAATATTCTTCTAATGGCTACACAACAAGTGCCAAAAGAGAACAAACAATAGCTACACCAACAAAAGATAAATAGAAAGAAACACCACCCAAACCCAGCTTCTGTTCGGGACCTAAAACAGGATCTTTCTGACCTCCGAATCCGATCTCCACCGTTCAAATCAGCCACCAAGATGTTAGGAACACTCAGTCCAAATTTCAGCCCGATCCAACGGTTAGTTAATCGGGAAACACGATCTGAACGTTGCTGGTCGGAGAAAAGACTGCAGCAAAAGAATCCTTTTCTTTCTCTCTTTTTCTCTTGTTGAAAGCTCTCTCAAAAACCTCTCTTATGTTTTAATGTCTTTCAAAGACAATACCAATGAGCAATTAATTATTCTCTCAAAACCATCCTCTATTTATAGAGTTGTGCTTTTCCTTATAAAGCCAAAACCAACTACAAATAGGATTACTATTCCAATCCTTTTCCTAATAGAATTGGAAACCAATTAAGGAGAATAATTCCAATCCTTTTCCAAGTAGGATTAGGCCATGGGCCTTTGGCTGGAACATGGGCAATAGCCCAACAAACTCCCCCTCCAGCCAAGGGGCCAAATGGACTTCAAGTAGAGGATCTCTTGACAGGCTTCCTGCCTGCCACACTTCTACAAAACTCATGATTGTCTACGATGAGTTCTTTCCACTTATCTCTATGAGTATCTAACATGGCTTCATCATAACCTTCAGGTTCTCCCATATTAGTCAATAGAATATACTCATCATGAGAATAACGTGTTGAGCTTCGCTTCTCTCTAGTAGATCTTCTACAAGAGGTTTCTGGAGCATCTGAAGCGGTCATCCCAACATGAGTTGGTTGATTATCAACCACAACATCATCAGTAGGAACAAATACATGTTCTACACTCTCATCATTGTCTTGATCATTACCTTGGGTTCTCTCATGTGCAAAAGATGTATCAATAGTAGGAATTGGATCAACATCAACTAAGCTCTCATCAGTATGAGAATCTAGTTTCTCAGTCTTGTCAATATCTTCAATAGTTTGATCTTCAAAGAACACAACATCACGACTTCTAATGAGTTTCTTATCAATTGGATCATAAAATCGATATCCAAACTCATCTTGACCATAACCAATGAAGATACATTGCTTAGTTTTAACATCCAATTTTGACCTCTCATCTTTTGGAACATGCACACAAGCTTTACACCCAAACACTTTCAAGTGATCATAAGAAACATCCTTATCAAACCAAACTCTGTTTGGAACGTCACCATCCAAAGCAACAACAGGAGACAAATTGATAACATAAGCAACAGTGTTAAGTGCTTCAGCCCAAAAAGAATTTGGAAGTTTAGCCTCTGAAAGCACACATCTAACTCTCTCAACTAAAGTTCTGTTCATCCTCTCTGCCAAACCATTTAATTGAGGAGTCTTTGGAGGAGTCTTCTGATGACGTATTCCTTGCGATTTGCAGTAGTTATCAAAGGGACCAATATACTCACCACCATTATCAGTGCGAATACATTTTAATTTCTTTCCCGTTTGTCTCTCAGATAAGGCTTGAAACTGTTTAAACACATCAAGCACTTGATCTTTGGATTTCAAAGGATATACCCAAATCTTGCGAGAATGATCATCAATGAAAGTAGCAAAGTAAAGTGCACCACCTTTTGACTTCACTTTGAAAGGACCACACAAATCTGAGTGTACTAGCTCCAATAGCTCAGACTTTCTTGAAGGAGGATGACTGTGAAAAGAAACTCTTTTCTGTTTCCCTTCTAAGCAATGAACACATCTTTTCACCTTTGCTTGTTTCATACCAGCAAGCAAATTCTTCTTAGCCAAACATGTGATCCCCCTCTCGCTCATATGATTAAGCCTCTTGTGCCACAATTCTGATAAAGTCTCGCTCTCCACCAAATTTATAGAGTCACCAAGAATCGATCCTTGTGTCACATATAAATTTGAATGTTTTCTTCCTCGAGCTAAAATCAGTGAGCCTTTGGTGAGCTTCCATTGACCATTGCACAAGTCATTATGATAGCCATCATCATCTAGTTGTCCTACAGAGATCAAATTTATTGGAATGTCTGGAGCATGCTTGACATTCTGAAGGACCAACGTTGAACCAGTATTGGTTTTCAAACAAACAGTGCCAACACCAAACACCTTAACCTCACCAGTATTACCCATATTTAACACCTCAGAGTTAACAGAAGTATAAGATGAAAAGAAGTCTTTTCTTGGTGTGACATGTGATGTAGCTCCAGAATCTACTATCCAACTTGTGTCTTGAGATACAAAATTGATGACGTCTTTATCACAAGCGAAGAGAAGGTCATCATGGACAACAGCAACAACATTATTTTCGTTGTTTTCTTCCTTCTTCCCTTCTTTAAGATCTTGCTTCAATTGTTTACAAAATCTTTTAATATGTCCTTTCTTTCCACAATGATAACATATAATATTTGGATTCTTGAATTTTGACTTGCTTCTGCTTTTACCTCTACTCCTCGGATCTCTTGTCTTATGTCTCCCCCGATCTTCTGTATATAGAACATCTGAATGTGAAGATATGTCTTGAGATTTTCTTCTAACCTCTTCATTCAACACACCACTCTTTGCATATTCCATAGTCACCTTTCCACCAGTGGCAGAATTTGTTAAAGAAACACGAAGAGTTTCCCAAGAATCCGGTAGAGTATTAAGAAGCCAAAGTCCTTGTATTTCATCATCAAAATTCACACCCATTCCTGATAGCTGATCAAGAATACCCTGAAAATCATTTATATGATCAAGAATAGGACTACCCTCCTTGTATTTAAAGGTCATCAATTGCTTTAACAAGAATAACTTGTTATTGCCAGTTTTTGAAGCGTAAAGCGTCTCCAACTTTTCCCACAATGTTCTAGCATGTGTCTCATTCACAATATGGTTGCGAACATTATCTTCAACCCATTGTCTTATATATCCACATACTTGTTGGTGCTCAAATTCCCAATTTTCATCGGTCACATTCTCGGGTTTATGAGCAGAGAAAATCGGAAGATGCATCTTCTTCACGAACAATAGATCTTTCATCTTGCTTTTCCATATGTTGTAGTTTCTTCCGTTTAGACATACCATCTTGCTCATATTCCCCTCCATATAGATAACCTTAGCTCTGATACCAGTTGTTGTGACGAAAAGATGAAACTGAAAATCTAACAATAAAGAACACCAAGTTTAACGTGGAAAAACCCTTCAAACCGAAGGTAAACACCACGGGATCGACAAGATCCGAATTGCTTCACTATAACAATAAGAGGGTTACAAATATTCTTCTAATGGCTACACAACAAGTGCCAAAAGAGAACAAACAATAGCTACACCAACAAAAGATAAATAGAAAGAAACACCACCCAAACCCAGCTTCTGTTCGGGACCTAAAACAGGATCTTTCTGACCTCCGAATCCGATCTCCACCGTTCAAATCAGCCACCAAGATGTTAGGAACACTCAGTCCAAATTTCAGCCCGATCCAACGGTTAGTTAATCGGGAAACACGATCTGAACGTTGCTGGTCGGAGAAAAGACTGCAGCAAAAGAATCCTTTTCTTTCTCTCTTTTTCTCTTGTTGAAAGCTCTCTCAAAAACCTCTCTTATGTTTTAATGTCTTTCAAAGACAATACCAATGAGCAATTAATTATTCTCTCAAAACCATCCTCTATTTATAGAGTTGTGCTTTTCCTTATAAAGCCAAAACCAACTACAAATAGGATTACTATTCCAATCCTTTTCCTAATAGAATTGGACCCAACACGCTGGTGTCATCGAGTCACTCAACGACAGTAAAGTACACTTAGAATACTAGATTTAGAAGTAGAAGAAGTACATAAATTTCTATTTTTAAAATGAGAGAAAATCTCTCAATTTATATAAAACAAAGGGTAGTGCGAAATGTTCTTATTGTGCCTTACATGAAAGGTCACAAACCTTTGGAAAAGTCACAATCTTTCGGAAAGGTCGTCATCTTTCATAAAAGTCACAATTTTCCATAGAATTCATAACTTTTCATAAAAGTCGCAATTTTTCATAAAAGTCACTACTTTTCATAAAAATCGCATCATTTCATAGAAGTCACAACTCTTTATAAAAGTCACAACTCTTCATTTTCCATTCACACCTTTTAAAACCCAACATTGTCAAATTAACAATTTTTATAGTCATTTAATTCACATGTTATAAATAACATGTTTTATTTATTAAGATTTCGAGTCTCATATTTTGTAAGAAACTTGGTTGTAGATATCAATTAGATAACTTGATAAATGATAGTATAAAAATTATATACACTTATTGTATACGAAATATAGATTAGTTATTTAATTTAATCTATCTTGCATTAACCAGTATATATTTGTTCTTTAAGAATCCTTGCTAATTTCACTTACCAACTTTGGTCTATGTTTTTGAATACTATTTTAAATCTCAATTTTAAGAACTCTTTCTCCACCAGGAGAAAGATGAATGGCATAGAGCGAGGTCTATATATGGACGATAATGAATGTTGCGCTCTTAAATGAAGGGTTCATCCAAATTTAAAATATCTCTCTACTTATGAAGAAAATGACGTGATTATTAGTCTTAAAGAAGGAGTGAGGAGCGGAAAAGTTGATGATTCAACTATTAGAGGAATATACGATGAGAAGTTCTTTTATTTACTTACTAAAAATAAATACATCTATTGATGCCCGATTGAAGGGGAAAATAGTGATTGTGCATGCATTTCCCAAAAACCAAAGATATCGACCGTCTGAGTCATAAAGGGTGCCAATCTGATACATGTTTTAATTTTGGTTTTCATGGCGTTAGTTGTATATGTCCTTCAAGCCCTTTATCTTTCTAATAAAACGACGACCCCTCGTGTTGTGGAAGAAATCTTGTACATGTTTGGCTACGTCAATTTCTCTGAAGAAGTCATTATTAGGTAACTTATTTTACAAAAGCTTCTACATATATGAAAATATCAAATTAGAGATTGGCTAAGTGATCTTAACTTGCCTCAACTTCTTATATGACTACAAAGTTTTTAGTGTGAGAAGCAAGGAAATGTATACAATGCTTAAAAGGAATGGTAGCAATTCTTCTAGTGACTTCATAGTGATCTTAACTTGCCTCAACTTGGTTTCGGATTCTACCAAATTATATGTATATTTCATTCGAAGAAAAGATTATATTTAGTTATTACGTATACATATGTTTTTATACATGTTCATTATCATGGGAAATAGTTTGACGGTTATAATTACGAAATGGGTAGAATTTAATCATTTTGGCTAGAATAGCAAATTTGTATAAAAAGTTCATTTAATATGCATTAATAATCTATTATTTTTTTAAAAAATAATAATAACACTTCAATTTTTACGTGAAATAACTTTTGATGAATTGTTAATTAGGTACTTCCTAGAATATCGGAAATAAAAGAACATACAACAGTGTTTGACAAATGAAGATGAACATCAATTTGATGCAATCATTTTTCCTACTGGATATAAGAATGTTGTTACCAGATGGCTAAAGGTACGTTTCGCAAATTATCACTATGTTCTTTTTTTTAATTCTAATTTTGAATCTTGAAATTGTTCCACTTGCCTATACATATCGTGTGTGCGAATAAGTTTTTCTAGTTACTAATTTCACTTGCTATTAAGTTTACTATTTGTCTCAAATAATGGACAACTTTTTTTTTCTTTTGTATGCAGAATTATAACTCAATATTCCTTGAAGATGGAATGTTGATAAATTGGAAATGAGAGAATGGGCTCTACACTGTGGGATTTTAAAAAGGGGCATTTCGGATATTTCAATGGAAGTTATAGCTATTGCCGATAATATTGAAACCGTCATAGACAAAATCTAGACTTTTAATATATTGAACAGTTGAGTACCCATAGGCACGTGAGTGCTTTAGCTGGTTTGGTTGTAAAGCTATACGGCGCTTAGCACCCGAGAGAACAGGAATTCGGATCTCGATTTTTTTTAGGTTTATTATAATTGCTTTCATAGATTATTACAAAACATTTTCTCTTCTTTTCTACTTTTTCCAATCTTCGCCCATTTTCCCGCTAAAATTTCAATCTTAATTTTTTTTACTTTATTTTTTCACTTTTTAAATTTCCTATATCTCAATTATTACAACAAAAAACTTAAGTTTTTAAAGACTCCAGACTGTAAATATTTGTATATGTCAACATGCAATGATTGGAGACTGTAAATATTTGTATATGTCAACATGCAATGATTAGATACAATTATTCAATATCTTCATAAATATGAAAGTTCATCGAGAATCGTACTATTAGAAGTGTATATATATATATATATATATATATATAATTTTTAGCGCATTAAATATTGACATATACAAAGAGTGACAATTGCCACTAAAAATACATATTTAGCGGCAATTAAGAATTAAATGCCGCTAATAGTCATTTTTGTTGTAGTATATATATCGTACTCAGCTCGGTAACTTATAATTAGAAGTGTTATTTCTAATAATAAGCCTTTTATTTTCACATTGATTAAAATAATTATACATTGATATTAAAAAGTAAGCACCCATAATCTTAAAATCCTGCATCTGTTTCGAGAGAGAAAATGACTTCTCAAGAATCTGTTTATTTTCATTTGAATCCTTGATTTTCATAAGGTACATAAAATTAAATGTACATTGAGTTGTTTACATGTCATTTTGCTAGGTCATTACTAAGTCATTCATCAAAAAATATCCTAACCAACTAGTACAAAAGAAGAGGATAACGAGGGATACATTATCTAGATCATACGAGTTACTAAAAGAGTTGGTTTGGTTTTTGTGGAATCAAACTAAATGGAAGATGAACTAACAAATATTTGGTAGGAAGATAATTAGTACAAAATAAAAGTCAAAGATAGTATATCTTGGTAGGTAAAGTTAGGCAAACCATAAAATGATTTCATATTTTTAACCTTGACATTTTTGACATATAGTGATGTCATGGATGACATCAATAGGATGAATTTATTCCTATAAATAGGTAGCTCTTAATTCATTTTCAAATCATCCTCTCACTTGCCTTCTAACCATCTAAGGCATTTGTATTCTCTCTTGTAATATTTCCCTTGTATTCTTTGTAGAGTGAAATAAATATTACTGCAATTGTTCTTTGGTGGACGTGGGATCATTTTGATCTGAACCACGTTAAATACTGTTGTTCTTCCTTGTTCTTTAATTTCACGTTTTCGCTAACAATTGATATCAGAGCCAAGGTTCTGTCTGAGCATGCTTTATGGTTGCAACACAGTCTGAACTTCCACATCAGAAAAGAATTACTTTGGTTTTTTGTAGTTCCGAATACATTATAGTAGAAAAGGAAGAACAAGTAAATATGAGTTCAATGAAGTTTGAAATTGATAGATTTAGGCACAACAACTTCAATATCTGGAAGATCCAGATGATGGCGTTACTACGGAGGAAAGGTTCAATCCATGCTATTGACGGAAAGTATTTCGATAAGATATCAAATTCCGACAAGGAAAAGATTGAAGGAGATGCATTGAGTGCAATCCAACTGTCCCTTGCACCTAACGTACTTTGTGAAATGAGTACAAGTACCGAAGAGACGACCAAAGAGTTATGGGAAAAGCTAGAAGGGCTTTACCAGGACCAGTCAGTTACAACACGGATGTTGTTACAACAGCGTCTTCATACATTTAAGATGGATTCAGGTACTTCGTTGCAAGACCATCTAGATGCGTTCAATAAACTAGTGATGGACTTACAAACTGTTGGAATTAAAAAGGACGAGACGCTTTTATGTTCTTTGCTATTTTCATTGACTTCAAAATATCGTGATATTGAGAATTCAATGATGTATAGCAAACAACCTATCAAACTTGAGCAAGTGCGGCAAGCACTTAACTCTTGTGATGTGCGAATGCATTTTGAAGGAGACAAAAGTGACGAAGCCAGTGGACTCTTTGTAAGAGGTCGTACTAGACAACAGGGAAGGAGAAAATCGAAGTACAGATCCAAGTCTCATGTGAACAAAAAGAATGCGGAGTGTTGGGGCTATCAAAAGAAGGGGAACTTTGAACGAGATTGCCCTATGCCGAAGTCCAAAGAAAAGGTGAGTGCATCCATTGTTGAGCAAGTACATGATATTGATGATGATTATGTACTAACAACATCATACAATAGTAGAGTATATGATAACAAATGAGTCTTAGATTCTGCTTGTACTCTACATATGACATTCCGAAAAGATTGGTTCAGCAGCTATGAAACTGTAATAATGGACAATAATGCAACTTGTAAAATAGCTGGCATTGGTTCAGTTCGTGTTCGCTGCCATGATGGAATCGTGAGGACTATTACAGAAGTCCGTCATGTTCTTGATCTGAAGAAGAATTTGATCTCCCTGGGTACTTTAGATAAACAAGGCTATAAGTACATGAGTGAAGGAGGAACAATGAAAGTGACTAAAGGGTCTTTAGTCATGTTGAAGGCCAAGCTGGAGGATGGCCTTTACACACTTGAGGGAAGCACCATTATTGGCTCTGTAAATGCATCTACAGTGCAGTTATCTAATGATGACAAGGCAAAATTATGGCACATGAGACTAGGCCATATGAGCGCACGAGGATTGGAGATGTTGAGCAACCGCAACCTTTTGAATGAAGAGAATATCAACACACTTGAATTTTGTGAGCACTGCGTCTTAGGGAAGCAGAAAAAGGTCACCTTCAGCACTGGCAAGCACAAGAGGGGAGGGGTGCTAGACTACATCCATTCAGATTTATGGGGTCCCTCTAAGCTTCCATCGAAAGGAGGAAAGAGGTATCTCGGTTATGTTGATTCTGACTATGCAGGGGATCTTGATCGAAGGAGGTCCACAATTGGATACATCTTTACTCTCGTTGGCAATGCCGTTAGTTGGAAATCTACTTTACAGTCGATTGTTGCTTTGTCTACAACAGAGGCAGAATATATGGCAGCAACTTGAGGCAGTGAAAGAAGCTATATGGTTGAAAGGTTTGGTGGCAGAATTGAGTTCAATTCAGCCTGAACCAATTCTAAGATGTGATAGTGAAAGTGTTATTCATTTAATTAAAAATCAAAGAATTCATGAGTGCATCAAACACATTGATGTCAGACTCCATTTTATTCGAGATGTCGTAGAAGAGGGAGCTATCAAGGTTGAGAAGGTTATCACAGATGATAACGCTGCAGACATGTTGACCAAAATAGTCCCGCTTGCCAAGTTTGTACACTGCAAGGACTTGGCGGGAGTATGCATCAATTGATGCAACTCTAAGAGAATAACTGCTAGGTGGAGCTGGTATGTTCAACAAAGGTTTGATTCTTCTTGTTTCTTACAACGGGATTGCCCAGTAAGCTTAGAAGTTTTGACCGGAGTTGTTTATACGCACACTTAGAACACAAACCAAGGTGCAGATCGAAAGAGTTGGTTTGGTTCTTGTGGAATCAAACTAAATGGAAGATGAATTAATAAATATTTGGTAGGAAGATAATTAGTACAAAATAAAAGTCAAAGAAAGTATATCTTGGAAGGTAAAGTTAGGCAAACCATAAAATGGTTTCATATTCTTAACTTTGACATTTTTGACATATAGTGATGTCATGGATGACATCAATATGATGAATTTATTTCTATAAATAGGTGGCTCTTCATTCATTTTCAAATCATCCTCTCACTTGCCTTCTAACCTTCTAAGGCATTTGTGTTCTCTCTCTTGTAATATTTCACTTGTATTTTTTGTAGAGTGAAATAAATATCAGTGCAGTTGTTCTTTGGTGGAAATAGGATCATTTTGATCTGAACCACGTTAAATACTGTTGTTCTTCCTTATTCTTTAATTTCACGTTTCGGCTAACGTTTTCTCCCCAAGTCCTAGCAACAAATGCGTTATATAGTTTAAATTTCTTCTCTTTTTGATATAATTATTTTTCAATAAAAATATGATGAATATCATATATACATAGTGCAGTTTCGATCAATAATTGTCTATTTATTTTGTGTTTAATGTTGTTAAATATAATCAAATAATATATTTTATTTATTCATAATTATATAACAAATAAATTAAGTGATTAAGAGAGTGAAATATGATGGTGGATCTAATTGTAAAGGAAGGTCAAGAGAAGATTTTTTTGCAGCATAGTTAGGAATTGTTATTACTAAAAGATTTTTTCTATTTTGACTTGTAATAATAAACTTAGCTACACATATCAACAATGTTAGTCCACCACGATCCTTTTTTTTTTTTTAAAAAAGTTATGAAACATAATTAATATAATTATCTTACTTCAATGGTAAAAAAATACAATAAGGAGTTTTACTCTTTAGATTTTTCACATAGATATTGAAGATGGAATAATTTACGCTAAGATATCATTACTTTTTCTTTTTGCTTTTGTAAATATCTATTTTTGTTGCTTCTTTTTTTTTTTTTGATTGAAATGTATTTATAAGTTTTCTCTTTTTATTTTTTATTAATTTATGAATGTAATATTGTAGGTTATTTTATTATATTTCTTAGCAATAGATATAACTATGAAACTCAATGTCTATGTCTATATCTTATTTAATTCTGATCGTTGCATTAGTAATGTGATACATCTCTTATGCAGTCAAATTAATTTTTTCTCCTTATTTTTGTAGTTTATTTATTTATATTTTCAAATAAAATTTATGTATAATAATTATTTTATTTCGTGTCTTGATAGAATTATATATTCGAGTTGTTAATAACTCATAGGCATAGGTCTTTAATCTTCTTTGTAGTTTATATTCTTAAATATTAGGGATAACACACATGTATCCTCAGATTATGACTGAAATTTCAAAAACACGTCGAAATTGAACTAAGGTATTATTATACGTAAACTCATTATTTTTCATATAATTTTCTATCTCTTTTTCTATTTATATCAACAACCTTGTTTTTTGTTGTTTTATTGTATAAAAGAATTTGTAGTTAACAAATGTAATAATAGAGGATCATGTCCTCCTACGAAAAATAGAGAAAACTCAAAACAAAAATTAATGTATTTAATTTAATACAATAGATTATAATTTCAAAATATGACCTCTTATTTTATTTATTTCATCATTTATATATTATACCCCAAAATTTGTTCCACTGAAAGGATGTACTTTAAATTGAACTTTTTTTCTTTAATTTTGCATATAAAAATAAAATCATATCCCGAATGATGACAAAGATCGTCTTCTTTGTTGTTTATCTAAACATAAATATTATACTATTTCATTAAAGTATGAGATTATTAATCCATATATAAACAATGAAATATGCTAATTTTCTGTTTTATTAGTCAAAAAATACAGTTACATTAAACTAAGCTCCCCGGCATTTGATTCCTTTATTTATATCAGCCTACTCCAAAGGACAAAAAACATACAAAAACAATGAGGTGACAAGACAAAACTATCACACGTAACAAGAAATTTCTTGTAAAACAATGAATTTGAAATTGCTTGATCATAAATTTTGAAGTTAAAATTTAAAAATTTTCAAGTTTGTGAAATTATGTTTGGACATGTATTTTATTTAAAAAAATATTCAAATTTTGTGATCGAAAGTTCCAAAAATCAGGAAAGTTGATAAAATTAAAGATTAGAAACAATTATATTAAATTTCACGATCAAATAAATATTTAAATGATCAAACAAGTATTTAACGATAAATTCTCGCCATATTTTATGATCAAATGCTATTGCAATAATCTGTCAAGTTGGTGACATATTTTCGTGAGTTCCTATGGTTGATTTCTTTTATTACCTTTGAATTCTACGTTGTGAATCCCTTTATACGTCTTTAGTGTTGTTGGCACAAATTAAAGGATGTTATAAATTTGTTATACACCAAGTTCAATATAATTCTAAATTAGTTCAATTTCTTTGTTAATTTAAAACACAATGATATCTTGGTATAATATTATTATAGTATTTTTATTTGCTTTGGTCTCAATATTTGTTAATATTGAAGGTCGTAGTATCTCTCAATTCTTAAATCAAGAATCACAAGGAACCAAATGGGCTGTCCTGGTTGCTGGCTCCAATGGCTGGGCTAATTATAGGCATCAGGTTAGCATCCTAGATGATATTTTTGTGTGAATTTTGAAAATGATGTGAATGTTTGACGATTCAGTTGTGGTGATTGAAAGTTGTCTGATAATATCTTCATCAATATTTATTAATTTTCTTGTATTTTTGCGAAACATATATAAGTTACATTAAATGTAATAGATAAAGAAGGATAATTTCGGATTAGCTTTTAGTATCCTTTAATTTTTTGTTTTGTTAAATTTGGAATAGACTATAACTTATTAAAGGATTAATAATTAATGTTGGAATAAGTTATTCCTATCTATTTGAAACAATAATTCTGAAATAACTTATTTGGAGGATAAAATAGTTGAAATGACAAAAATACCCGCTCAAGTCATTTTTTATACATCATTTTTCACATTTGTTACACTTATTGAGGGTATATATTTTTTTTTTAATAAATAAACAACTTATTCTTAGAAATTACCCAATACATATTATTTTTAATACAATAAAACAAACATCCACTAAAATAGTACCACAATAACTAATTCCAACGTAATTAATCCCAATATAACAATCTTGATATAACTTTTAATCACCCTTTTTCCTTTATAAAGTTTAGTCATGCACCTAATTCTATAATTCAACTTACTTAGCTACGTTAAAGGTGAAATGTATAGTTGGCTCTCTAATTTGTAGCATGTGTCTATTATTAATATACAAAATTATACTGCCATACGTTATTAGTATACATATTGAAAAGAATTATACTACTAACTTTTAAGTAATTTAAGTCCAACATTTTATGTCATATATTGAATGAAGTTAGAGAAGGTAATAAAAGTCTAAGCATCCATTAAGGACCTAGAATTTCTCATTAAAAAAAGGAATTACTTCAACTACACAAAATGGTGAAAGTAGAACTATAGTACTATACCTTTGTAGTTTGTACCAATTTATAAATCAACTCGGGACTATATTAATAATATGGAAAATACACACGCAAATTCTAGAGACACACTTATACTATATTAATGTCCTATTACCTCCCTGAACTTATTTTATAAGTAATTTTCTATCCCTTTTCGGCCTACGTGGCACTACCTTGAGAGAAAAAGTCTAACAGCGTTGGGCCCACAAGATAGTGTCATATAGGCCGAAAAGGGGTGGAAAATTATTAATAAAATAAGTTCAGAGGGTAATAGGACCTTAGTATAGTATAAGTGTGTCTCTGAGATTTCAGATAGGTTAAGGGAATACTTGTGCATTATCCCTTAATAATATATAAAGTGAAATTATTCCTTTACTAAATCCTCCCTTGCTAATCACCATGATATCATGAACAAGATCTTTCTTGATCAATTGTGTTTTCATAAATTAATAAGAAAGATGACAAATAATATCATTGTATTTCCTTTTTTCGTTTGAATAATATCAACTTGGAGAGTGTCTAGATTAAGAAACTTCTCGTATTTAATTTGGACTATCAAAATTGACTAAATGAGAGACATAATTTTCTTTTTAATCTGTTTATAAAAAACATATCATCTTTTTATAAATAAAAATAATTTAACTTTAAAATTCACTTTTTACCTTAAATGATATATAGTACACGTAATAGTCAAGTGATTTACACTACATATTTTTTTTAAAAAAAAGTTGTACGAAATCAAACAGTGTCACGTAATAAATTGATGGTATATATGATTTCAGGCTGATGTGTGTCACGCTTACCAATTACTCAAGAATGGAGGTCTTAAAGATGAGAACATCATTGTATTTATGTATGATGACATTGCTCACAATAGAGAAAACCCCAGACCTGGAGTAATCATCAATAACCCACATGGCAATGATGTTTACAAAGGTGTCCCAAAGGTTTGTTCTTGTTTCCTTCAATTTCTTGGAAATTTTTCAAAATTATTAGAGTGTTTGCTAGCTAGCTTATGAGGGGTTTATCTTCTCTTTTTGTTGAGGCAGGATTATGTAGGTGAAGATGTTAATGCTATAAACTTTTACAATGTCATCCTTGCAAACAAAAGTGGTATTGTTGGAGGAAGTGGTAAAGTTTTGAATAGTGGTCCAAATGATCATATCTTCATCTACTATACTGATCATGGTGGCCCTGGAATTGTTGGTAAGTATCTTCCTCACATTAATTTTGACCTTATACTAAGAACTTGTCTCTTGTCATCATTAGGAAGTCGTTGAGCCGATAGATATCTGTTGCTATTTGAAGAGTTCATTTTCTATTTTGTTAACCAATCTGCATGTTGCTTGGCTTCCTATAACAATGATTAATTCTGATATTAGCGTGACTCATCTGATCAACAGTACCCTCAACTATTATTGATGAGATTGTTCAAACCATTGACTTAGTCTTTTCCGAAGAATGTCTATCATATATTTCAAAATTGACATATGATCATTGGATTTGCAAATATGCATAATTGATTTTCATGTTTTTATTGTTATCAGCAATGCCAAGTGGAGAATTGGTTTATGCAAATGATCTAGTTAACGTATTGAAAAAGAAGCATGCTTCAGGGACGTATGACAGACTGGTAACTCGGTTTAGCTTTTCAGGCTTTCTTTTCCTTTGTGCAAATGTTTGATCGGTGTGAAATTTGAAGTCTGTATCTTATGTTGCATGATGCTCAGGTGTTTTACCTAGAAGCCTGCGAGTCTGGAAGCATGTTTGATGGTCTTCTCCCCGAAGGACTTGATATCTATGTCATGACTGCATCGGAACCTAATGAAGACAGTTGGGCGACATATTGTGGCGAGGGTACTCCTGAAGAGCCCTGCTTGGTTCTGTGTTCCCCTCCCGAGTTTCAGGGTGTCTGCTTGGGAGACTTGTATAGTATTTCTTGGATGGAAGATAGGTATATACAATTTTTATAACCTCTACTCTCGAAGTCCACATTGTTAGAAAGGAGTATGCCAAGTATAGATTCTTGTATTTTGTTTCTATAATTTATATTTAGAAATGATGTATTATGTCAAACTTATTATTGTTTGCGCCTATGAACAGTGATATACAAGATCGAACAACTGACAGCGTGCAAGGGCAGTATAGTAGAGTAAGAGTTTGAACTGTTATGCACAAATATTGCATGTGCTTTAAACAATTTGTTTATATGATACATCTATGCTTTCTCTTATTCAATTTTAGTGGAAGATCAGATTTATGTTTTTCATTTTTCGTCGCTAAGGTTGCAAACAGAACTGCAGCCAACATAACACATGGTGGCTATGGCTCTCATGTCACAGAATACGGTGATATAGTGGTGAGTTTTGATTCTCTTGCCGCGTATATGGGTGAGAATTTCAAAAATCACAGTCATGACTCTGTGGATGCCAAGTCATTCTCGACATCATCATCAAGGAATGTGGATCAGCACAGTACTGAACTTTTCTATCTGTTCGCCAAAGTAAGTTCCTATCTCTTTTTGATGGAGAATTCATCTTCCTACACATGATTTCAGTAATTTTCTTTCTTAATGTTTGCAGCACCGAAAGGCTCCTGAAGGTTCCGATGAGAAATATGAAGCTCTTGTGAAACTAAATGAAGTTAAGTCACAGAGAAGTCAAGTGGAGAACAATGTAAAACATTTAGGGGAGCTTCTTTTTGGTGTTGAAAAAGGTAACGAGGTACTAAACAGTGTTCGACCTGCCCGACAACCACTTGTTGACAACTGGGATTGCCTTAAGTCCTATGTAAGTATTTAATTAACATGGTGATACAAGCAATATTTTCAGTTCAATTTTAGTGTTATGTTCTTTTGATGAGAATATGACTGCTCTGTTTATGCAAATAGGTCAAGATATTTGAGGCACATTGTGGAAGATTAACAACGTATGGAAGGAGACATGTACGTGGTATCGCCAACATCTGCAACGCTGGGATTACGAATGAGAAAATGGTTGCTACGTCTGCACAAGCATGTTCAAGTTAGTAGAGAATACTGCGAAGGAGCAACTATACTTCTGTTTAGTTGATAGCTACATTCAGAAAAAGGCTGCTTAGAATTGCAGATCTTTCCCTAGTATTCATGTACTAAAGCTTTATTTTCTCAATAATAATGACCTTTTGATATTTTTATGCATTTACCAGTATTGTTCAGTTCCATCCAAGTTCAATTTTATTTGTTAATTTGGAAGAAATTGAAGCCTTTAGCCGCTACTGCATGCATATAAGATGAGAATATTTTATATAATAGTAAACTATTAAATTAAATTAAATTCTATAAATATAGCTTGATTTAATTCTACCCCATAACAAACTGTTGCTATTTCGCCTCTCTCTTGGTGGATCTCTCATTCTTTCTCTCGCCTCTCGCTTTTTATACAAACACAAATGTATAAAATGCATTTATGTTTGTATAAAGCGAGAGAAAAATGTATATATACATATATTTTCGTTTCCATCTCTCCCCTCTCCCAGGTCTCGCTCACCACTCTCCCGGATCTCGCTCGCTCCCACTCGCCTCTCTCACTTTATACAAAAATGTAAGTATATAAAAAGTGTTTGTGTTTGTATAAAGTGAGAGAAAATTATACACACACACACACACACACACACACACACACACACACACACACACACACACACACACACACACACACACATATATATATATATATTCGTTCCCCTCTCTCCCCTCTCCCAGATGTCGCTCGCCACCCTCTCAATCTCTCTCCCTCACTTTATACAAACACAAATGTATAAAATACAGTTTTGTTTGTATAAAACGAGAGAAAATTATCTTTAAAAATTCAAATGCATATATTTTTCGTCATATACACTTATGATTATACAAATACAATCTTCCCCCTGCCTAATTTTCTTTTCTCTTTCTCTAATTCTCGCTTTATGCAAACATAGACTATACGATTGATCTTTTGTATATGTATATCAAAGCAGATTATACAACTGTTTCGTTTGTATATATATAGCAAAATCATACAATTACATTCTTTTGTATATATATAGCGAAATATACATATTTATGTTTGTTATGAGGTGCAATTATGCAAACTATAACTACAACTTACAAATATGAATTTTGTGTTTGTTATATGTGAAAGTTGCTCTGTGTAGATCCCATCAAGTCGTTAACCAGAGTTATTGTACATAATTCTAGCCCTTCTTATTTGATTCTTTTCTTTTAAAAAAAATAGTAAGTGAAGAGAGTTTTATAAGATCATAATTTTGTCAATGTATTCGGTATGACGAAGAATGTTTGCCAAAAAATTGGAAAAATATATATGTCCATAGTGGAGACAAAGATCTAGTCTTATTTGTCCTTCGTATAAATATTAAATGCAATTTCATTATGGGTGTGTTTGGTACGAAGGAAAATGTTTTTTTGAAAAACAAGTGGAATTCTAACTTATTTTCTCATTTTTGGTTGGTGAATAAAAATTATTTTTTAATGTGTGGTTGGTGAATGAAAAATATTTTCCAGAAAAAAAATATATATATTTTGGCTAGAGACTAGAAAATTATAATCTTTTGAAAAATGATTCTTGATCCAAAAATTAACCCCGATAATTGATTTAGGAACCGACCCTAACGCCCGAATTAGGACAAGACCCCATTGTCTGTTCCAAAATTTGATCATGAGATCTGACGCCGACCTGTCAAACTTTTGACCCAGGAAAATATTTTCAAAAGCAATTTTTTATTCAAAAAAAACTTTTGATGAGGGAGGGGTAAGGGGAGTTGCATAAAAAGAAAATTTTAAAATTTGAAGTATTCTTCAAAAAGATTTTTTTTTTAAAAAAAATATTTGACGGGGTGACATGGATTAGGGCGGCGTGAAAATGATTTTTTCAAAAAAATTTGAAATATTATCCAAATCATTTTTGTTGTTGCTTTTAGGTG
>NC_028644.1:58055680-58076203 GCF_001406875.1 Solanum pennellii
GGGGGGTAGCGTGAAAAATGAAATATTTTCCAAAAATATATTTATTTTAATAAATTGACGGGGTGGCTCAAAATATGATTCTTTTTCAAAAATAATTTTCTTTAAAAATTAATTTTTTTGGGGGGTGGGGGGTGTTGGTGAGGTAAAAAATTTTTTAAAAATTTGAAGGTCGGAGTAGAGTTTTGGAAAAAGTTTTCTTTAATTTTTTATCCTTAAATTTGAGGAAAATGACTTGATCTGGAAAATATTTTCCAAAATATTTAAATCAACCAAACATGGGAACCAAACACATCCTACATCTTCTTAGCATTTCCGCAAGTACATATTTAGATAAGTGACACTTGTCATATTTATAATAGAGAAAAAGGTTGAGATATATCTGAACTTTGACCGAAATTGTTATAACAATCTGAAACTTTGGGCACGACCTATTACTCCCTGCACTATTTAATAATGTATTTCAAAGATATATAGGTGACAACGTGGACATCATAAATATTGCACCATTATAAATAGTAACTTGTCCTGCTGGGCATTTATATAGCGAGATAAGGCATAAGTACCTTCCTAGACTATGTCCAAAATCTCAAACACATACCTGAACTTAACTAATATCTTATTACCGATGAACTCATTTTTTTCTTATTTTTTTGTAACACCCCTTTTTGAACTAAGACCCGAATTATCATTCGTTGTAAGTCGCATGTTACCGAGGAATCTAAAATTTCTTGAGTGTTAAGGTGTAACAACCCTCAAAAATGAAATGGATGAACTAGAGCCTCATGTGTGTTTAAGATTTAGTAACTTGTTTATAGGATGTGTTTCAAATTGTATTGGTTGGTTTGAAGACGTTTGAGGTCAAACGTCAAAGGACTACCAAGACGTCTGGACTCTAGTCGTTTGTGTGCTAGTGTGCCTTTGTATGTATGTCTTGTGTTGAAGTGTTGTTTGGAGCCTAAAATGATAGGTTGGTACCCTAGTATCTATATGGTCGTGTTTAGGGTCGAAACGTCTGGGTACGACTCCCCAAGGACCACCCTAAGGGTCCTTGAGGAGCCAAAGTATTGGCCAAAAGCTGCAAAGGCAACATTGAACCACAACTGCAAGTGACACCCCTTCAATCAAATTACACCCCGTCAAAAGGGGGCGTGTCTCCACACTTAGTTGTGGGGCTTAGCCCCCAGATGAAGGATCCTCTAACCAAGACGACGAAGCACTAGGATGTGCCGTCGTTCAGTCGACGCTCCATTATTGGTGTCTGTCGATAGCACCTGCGATTCACTATTAAGTCACGGCCGATTCACCCTACATTCCAATTAGAGGGTGGACCGGTTATTTTACCTATTTTGTGGTATTTTAAGTTAGTTAAAACAGTGAAACCCCAAATTAGAATTCATTCTTGAAATTAAACCCTCTTTCTCAAATAAGATTCTCTCATGAACTCCATTGGAGACCAAGCTCAAGATCAAGCTAGGGGATGGATTTCCAAGTGATTTATTCTCCAAATTTAGTGGTATTTTCTTGTATTAAGGTATGGTAACCCTTTATCCTTGGATAGCCTTTCATCCAAGGAGTTCTATCAATGATTTTTCCAATGAGTTTCTATGATCAAAATTCCCAAATTCGAATCTAAACATGGGTTCATTGTCAAATAGTTTTCAAATTCATTCTAATGATGAATTGATGTTGGATCAAGTTTTTCAAGATGATTTTCAATTTAATTCCTTGAAGAACCCATGATCTCCGTAATCTATCAATTTAGCATATAAAATGGGTCTTGTGATCTTTATTAGATGTTAATGGAATTATGTTTAGATTGTGATGTATTATTGAATGCTATTACTATATTAAGCTATGGATTATGAATTATTAAGGATTGATCTATGTTTATCATTGCTTGGAGTACTGGTAAGTTGACCTAACTTCTTGTCTATAGTATTGGAATCAATGTTGTATGGTTTGGTCCACTTATGGTTGCGGTGTTTACTTATTGTCTATCTATACATGTTGTGATCATTGTTTCGTGGGAAATAGATGTAAAGTGAATTGATATTATGAAAGATCATGAGTATGAAGGTTATGTATGTAGTCCTCAATGCTAGTATCATGATTAAGGTGTATTGATAATGTGAAGTACAATGTGGATAAGGATGTTAGGGTAAGGTATGGTATACATGCTTGATTATGATAAGTACTGTTGTAAAATGACCCCTACCAATGTAACCCTATATGAATGTGTGATCCTTTACATTTTAGGAGTATTCTATTCAATATTGAATGTGTTCTTGTCTCCTATGATGAAATGTGTATGTGTGGTCTATATTCCCTAAATGCTTTATATGTAAGTTGTTCATGACTTGAGGGATATTGCAAATGTGTTGTGGTCCCTTGTAGGGAGGTTTCCTCCATAACAATGATGTTGCTATTATGTGATCATGATGACCAATATACACACACTCCATGCATAACTATGAGTATGATATGTTTAGGGTGTCAATTTAAAGGATAATTCTCATATGCACCTTTATATCTTATTATGCATGAAAAGTATATGACTAATGAAGTATGAACATGTATTGTCTAAAGGTGTTTATGTGAAAGGATTTCTCACGTATGTATACAGACACACATGAATGTAGAAATGAATAAGGCTATGATAATCTAGTGAAAGTGAGTATCTTGAAAAGTTTCCTTGATTGTACTCCAAACTAGACTATGTTATGAATGTTATGATTATGTGAAAGGACTTTATCACATACTGTGGTTTCTATTATGAAAGGTCATTCTCATCTTAGAAACCTTTGTTCTATATGATGTATGAGGGAGTAAGTCCCTAAAGCCTACTTTATGAACTAATGATAAGAAAAGGCTTAAAGATATTAAAGAGGGAGTTCAAGCTTAGCACCGAGTGGATATGTACAATGAGGAAAAAATTCTCCGCTAATGCAATAGGTTGGGTAATATAAGTGATACTCATGAGATGGAAGCATCTACGTTGATGCAATAGGTCAGGTTTCTAGAAGCAATATAACCATTCCTTAACTACGTGCCCCTTCAGGTTCCAGCTAGTGGATCCACCTAGATAGTTATTATGTAGTAACTACCTTGAAAAGCAGAACAGTTTCTTTCAGTGTGGGGTTGTATGACACTAGATTCCATGTACCTCACATTATCTATGTCGGTTATGGCTAAGAAATGAACTAAGATAAGGTTATGAACATTGGTCATGATTCCTTGAAGAGCTACTTAGATTAGGTCGGACTATGGACCCTACTTATGTATTGCACACGTGTACCTTAGGGGAAGTTATGATTAGGTTTGTTTATGAAATAAGGATTATGGTTCATGTATGTTAATATGAATGCATGTTAAGATTGACTTTACTTATGTCAAGACATGAATTATGATTATGCATGTGAGCCACACTTATGACTTCTAAATTGGTTTGCTTGGTATATGTGGGGATATGGGACTCCATCTGTACATTGCACAAGTAAGCTTGTGAAGGGGTTGTGAGGGTGGTTTACCTATGATATGAACTAAATGAGTTATGACTAGGATGTAATGAATGAAAGGGTTCTTATATGACCATTAATGAAGTATTTTGGTCTTATGTCATGTATGTGTTGTATCTTATTTAATGTGGTGTGCCTAAGTCTAGGGTGACTTCCTAGGATTACTTGGTGTGAGTAATATTATGAGATGCTACAGGTACATTACACTAGTGTGACTGAGGGGTTGTATTAGGTTATGGTCCTTATGTGTTGATTATGCCCTATGATGTGATTATGACTTTCTGAAAATATGTGGTTGTATTGTTGAAGCCTAGATATGAAAGACCGTCGTTGGTGGCCTTGAGGTGATACATTGTACTAAGTATTACTTTAGGTTTGCTTAAGGGAAGAAGTTAACATTAAATAAAGAGGTAATGTATTGAATCTATTCAATGTGTCTTAAATGTGATAAAATGGCTTCAAGTCTTGTTTTGAGTAATATCCATGTCTATATGATATATGTGAGCTACATTGTGCTTAGTGTATCAGATGCTTATGAAGTTTTACTATAAAGACATGATGCATGGTTTCTAACAAAATGTCCTCTTTAACTCATGTTTTTGCATGGTTATCATACTAAGTGCATTCTTGTACTAATACCATTTTTCTTCAGTTTTTTACACAAAGTGTAGGTGGTGATGACTAGAGGATCTTTTAGAACAAAGAGCTTGAATAACTATTCCCAAGTTAAATTTTGTCCTTTATGATTCAAGGTCCTTCATGTCAAGAGTTTAAATTAAGTTCATGTAATGGTATATAATTACTCTTTTGTATTGTTAAGGGTCGTGTCTCTATTCTATTCTATTCTATTCTAGCGGATTTGTGTCTTAAGATGACAATACGAGACTTAGTGTCTTAATTATGTACTTATGATTTTTAAATGAAATGGCTTTTGAGTATTGTGTTATGCTATGATGTTTTTTGAATTTTCCGCTATTTTTATGTCTATGTGATGGAAGATGTCTAAGGTCTTGTATAAGACCTCCGATAGGTCAAGTACATCGTGTTACGTCTGTGGGGGTACTCCCAGTCGTTACATAACGTCACTAGATGTAGCACCTTCAGTTCCAAGAAGAACTAAAGAGAGTGCATTCAATTCATTCCTAAGTTCTTCTAAATTTTGGGTCAACATTGAACGATCATAACTTTATGTACATAATAAGTTCGGTGACATAAGATATCAAATGAAAGGTCTTGGAATCCTCTTTCCCATGCCACGGAGTATTGCTAATTTTTGAGCTTGTATGAGGGAGATATGAACATTTGAAGTTAGGTTGTCTAGTTAAGAAATGTTAGTGAGGGGTATATTGGTGTTTTCCTTATCCATCATATTTAATTCATTTTTAGTAAGATTTTATGGGTGTAAACTGATTTATTTCGGTTTTGTAATCATAATATACTTTTAGAATTTTAATTGAGAGTTCAAGAAGAGAAAGAAAGAGAAAATAAGAGAAAAGAAAAAGAGATCAAAGCATTCGTCGAGATTCTTGAGTTTTGTTGCAGATTTTCGTCATGGATTTGATCCCTAAGAGGTATGTGAGTTTCGATAGTGTTGGGTTGATTCACCCACACACCAATCATGTTATTTTCAGTGATGTTTCATTCTTGAAGTTGAAGGATTTGAGTTTTTGATTTGTTTCTTGAAAGTATTGTTTCCATTCTTGAATTAGGGCAGATTTGATGAATTCTGGAGATAAAAGTTAGTGAATTGAGGGTGGTTGGAGTAGATTATATTTTCCATAAGTTGAGTATTTGAATCTAAGTGATTGGGAAAGAAACCATTTGATTGTAGGAGAATGAGTATCGAGAACGAGTAAGAAAAGATGCGCAAGATTTAATGAACAGGCTCGCGTCGCAGACTTGCTCCCCCAGAGAGAAATTTCACTCTCCGCGTCGCAGAGAAAAAACGGACTCCACTGTTTCAAAATTTCATGAAAAAATACTATAATTAATATATGTATCATGGACTTGCTCCCCAAATAGTATTTTTCAATCGTTTCTCATAATTAGCTATCTAACACTTTTAATCATCACGATATCTTTCCTATTACAAATCATAATCTTGAATTCATAATTCAAATTCAAGGTAGAGCTAAGAGTTAAGTCTTCAGAGTTCCTCTGAACATTTTTAGAAAGTCCCTTTGAGTCTTTTTAAGGAGTCTTCTATAATTTCATATAACTTGTTTCAAAACTCGAGCAAGTGAGTATGAGACTGGGAGAACGTATTCATGAGTCTACTTTATCATCACGGGATCCTTCATATCATGAATCATAACTCTTGAATGAATAATTTGAATTCAAGAAAGAGTTAAGAGTAAAGTTTAAGAAAGTCTTGGAGTTCAATTGTGAATCCCTTGTGATCAAATATCGATTTAAGCTACTTTTGAGGAAGTAAATATGAAAATGAGAAGAGTTGTGTACGTAAGTTGCATATTGTTATTTAGAACCTCAATTAGAGTCGTTCATGCCCAAAATTTTCGTATGAACTTCATGAATTTAGTATCTTTGATCGAAATAGTATATTCAAGTTATAAGTCTTCATCATTGAGTTTCTAACTCTTGAGATTATATTCCTAATCATGAGAAGACTAAAAGTTTTTCATGAAGGTCCTTGAGTTGAATAGTTCATGCCCATAATTTCGCATGAACCCTATGAGTCGAGCAGTCTTGAGATGAGAAGTATCATTGAGTTCTTGAGTTTAGTAGTTCATGCCTATAATTTCGCATGATCCCTCCGAATCAAACATTCTTGAGATGAGTAGTATGATTAAGTCTTTGAGTTCTAGAGTTTTTGAGTTCCAAATATTCTATACATAGTTATTGAAAACCTTGAATTGAGTCGTTCACGTCCATAATTTGACATGAACCTTATTTTAAGAAGTCTTTTTACACATTGTTTTAAAACCTGTTTTGCAGACTTGAGCACCAAGTTGAGGTAGAGTAGAGTTGAGTTCATTTTATTTAAAATGGTATACGAGAACTAATTATTCCTAAGAGTAAATGTTTTTACATTTAAGATGAGAGGAAATTGAGATTTTGAATAAGGTTTTGAGTAGTTTGAGTGTCATCTCTTTTAAGAGAACGATTTTTGAGTAATAATCTCAAACCATAGAAAGAGGAAATGTTTACTTTAAAACATAATAAGCTAAGTATATTTTAGGAGTAGTATTGAGCACCAATATGAGGGAGAGTTCAGATTTACTCACAGTCCCCATAAACCGTGTAGCCAACGTGGGTAGAGAGGGATATACTTTTTAAATGATTCCTTAATACTTTTTAAATGACCATAACTTTCAATATAAGATGATTTAGGCTGCTCATAAGATATAGTATGAAAGGTCTTGGAATCCTCTTCCCAAATTCACCATGTTTCCTATTTTTTGAGCTTGTATGAGGGAGATATGCATGTTTGAAGTTAGGTTGCCCAATTAAGGAAAGTTACCAAAAATAGTAAGGGGTATTTTGGTCTTTTCTTTACCCAATAATATTTAATTCATTTTTAGTAAGGTATTAGGGTTAT
This sequence comes from Solanum pennellii, assembly GCF_001406875.1. Classification (NCBI taxonomy): domain Eukaryota; kingdom Viridiplantae; phylum Streptophyta; class Magnoliopsida; order Solanales; family Solanaceae; genus Solanum; species Solanum pennellii. Next base: position 58,062,755 of record NC_028644.1, read on the forward strand.
TAAATGATTTAGTTATATTTTAATAATAATATACGTCTAGGGTTTCAGTTGAGAGTTCAAGAAGAGAAAATAGGAAAGGATCATAGCATTCATCGAGATTCTTGAGTTTTTTTTACGAATTTTCTCCACGGGTTTGATCTCTAAGAGGTATGTGAGTTTACCATAGTGTTGTATTCGTTTACCCACATGTCAATCATGTTATTTTCATTCTTGAAGTTGCACAATTTGAGTTCTTGGTTTGTTTCTTGAAAGTATTGTTTTATGTTCTTGAATTAGGATGGGTTTGATGAATTATTGAGATAAAAATTAGTGTACTGAGATTGGTTTGGAGTATATTATCATGTACATACATTTGAGTATTCAAATCTAAATGATTGGGAAAGAAACCATTAGATTCTAGACGAATTAGGGTTGAAAAATGAGTAAGAAAAGATCGGGCATGATCTAAGGAACATGTTCGTAATGTGGACTTGCTCCCCCAAAGTTTCACTTTCTGCTTTGCAGAGAGAACGTGGGATTTGCTATTCCAAAAATTATTTTCGCCCAAATATTATAATTAATCTCTACATCGCTGACTTGCTCTTGGGACAGTGGTTTTCAACTGTTTCTCGTGATGTAACTATCTAAAACACTCTTAATCATATAATATATTTCCTATCACAAATCATAACCTTGAATTCATAATTCAAATTCAAGGTAGAGTTAAGAGATAAGTCTTGAGAGTTCTTTCGAACATTTTGAGAAAGTCTCTTTAAGTCTTTTTATACTTTCAAATAACTTACTTCAAGACTCGAGCACATGAATATGAGAATGAGGAGAACGTAATCATGAGTCTACTTTATCATCCCAAGATCCTTCATATCATGAATCATAACTCTTGAAATCATAATTCAAATTCAAGAAGAGTTAAGAATAGAGTCCAAGAAAGTTTTTGAGTTCAAATGTGGATCTCTTTTGATCTATTATCGATTTGAGCTAAGCTTTGAGAAAGTAAGTATGAGAATGATAAGAGTTATATACATGAGTTCCATATTGTTATTTAGACCCTCAAGTCAAGTCGCCCATAAATTCCACATGAACTCATGAATTGAGTTTCTTTGAGAGGAGTAGTATCTTCAATATCTATGTCTTGAGTATTGAGTTCCTAACTCCTGATATTATGTTCCATATCATCGAATACAAGATACCTATGAAGGTCCTGTAGTGGAGTAGTTCATGCTCATAACTCTGCATCAACCTTATGAACCTTAGGAGTCGAGCAGTCTTGAGATGAGAAGTATCATTGAGTTCTTGAGTCGAGTAGTTCATGCTCATAATTTCACATGAACCCTCTGAATCGACCATTCTTGAGATGAATAGTATATTAACTCCTTGAGTTCTGGAGTTGTTGAGATCCAAGTATAGAGTTCTATGCATAGTTATTGAAAACCTTTAATTGAGTCGTTCACGTCCATAATTCTGCATTAATCCTATTTTAAGAAGTCTTTTTACAAATTGTTTTAAAACTTGTTTGAAAGATTTGAGCACTGAGTTGAGGAAGAGTAGAGATGAGTTCATTTTCTTTAACATGCTATATAGGGACTAAATATTTCCAAGAGTAAATGTTTTTACGTTTAAGATGAGAGGAAACTGAGATTTTCAATAGGGTTTTGAGCAGTTTGAGTACCATCTCTTTTAGAGAAAGATTTGAGTAATAACATCAAACCACTAAAAGAGTAAATATTTCTTTAAAAAATTATGAGATAATTGTATCCCGGGAGTAGTATTAAGAATCGATATGGGAAAGAGCTCAGATAACTCACAGTTCCCACAAACCATGTAAACAACATGGGTACAAAGGGTCATACATTTTAGATGATCACATAAGTTAAGCTAGTAGATCCACTTAGTGAGTTAGCTTCCAATACTGATGGCAAGGTATAAGATGGTCCTTGGTAGCGTGAGGTAAAATAGTGTATCATCGCTATAGCTCTTAAGTGATAGTTGTCGGTTAGAGAAACTCCACAGTAGTAATTGCATGGTCCCTCAAGGGATTTGATTAGTATGAATGGGGGTATGAGATTTCATTCATGCATTGCACAAGCAAACTTTGAGAGGAAGCATGATATGTTTTTATGATATTATGATTATGAGTTGACATTATATTTTAAACAGTTTTATTTTTCTTTATATTTCAAATGTTTTAAACTGCTATATAATGAATCGAGTTAGTTATATTAAGTTATGTTACTCATCAGTTGAGTAGAGCCAAGGTAAGTGTTTCTTCTTACTCTTTTCAAGCTTAAGTTGTTGTTAGAATTCCAACTTGCATACTCGTAATATTCAATGTACTGTTGTCAGTTGTCCTGCATTTTATCATGATGCAGATATATGTAGCCATGATCAACATGATCCAGCGCCTCATCGATCCAGCTAAGCACTCATAGTCAGTGGTGAGTCTCCTTGCATTACGGAGGACACATTCATTGCTTTAGTTTTTCCTTATATGATGTTCTAGGGTTTGTCCCAACATCCATCTTAGTATTATAGAGGCTATATATACAGTCAGACAGTTTAGTTTTGACTCTCTTCTTTGTATTGCAAATGTTTTTCTATGAGACTTTAGTGTCATTTTGGCCAAGTTATTCAATTCAAGTTATTTTATGAGAATGTTTTCTTATATTGAATTAAGTCTTCCGCTAAGTTAAGTAAGTCAGGCCAAGGGACCGCTCAAGGCTAGCAATGGTCATTGAGTGTCGGCCACTACCATGGTGTAGGCTTGGGTATGACAAACTTGGTATCACAGGACAGAGTTTAAGAGTCCTGGGTTTTCTATGAAGTCGTGTATTTAGAGTCCTATTTATCGGTGTGAAACGAGCCACATCAATAATAAGGAGGGTACAATCTTTAGGAATTTCTTCTCTTCCTTCATACTCATTTCGTGCGTTAGAGTTTGATGTCTAAAAGGTTTTCTTCTAATTCGTGCCTACGCATGTTTTCGGAGACTCAATTCTCCACAGGGATAAGTCAGAGGTCGTCCAGCTAGGAGGAATGTTGAGGAACAAGAATTACCAATGCACCTGAAGTGCAACCACAAGGAGAAGTTACTAATGTTGAGTTTAGAAAGGCAAGTAGGATGTTGAGTCAAATTGTGACTAACCAGTGTGGTCAAAAAAGAGGAGCTCGACAAGAAGAGGCTGACACTTCGAGGATTTGTGAGTTCTTGAGGATGAATCCCTCAAGTTTTACCGGTTTGAGCACAATTGAGGATCCAGAAAACTTCACTGAGGAACTAAAAAAGGTGTTTGAGGTGATGCATGTTGTTGACACTGAAAGAGTTGAGCTAGGTGCATATCAAGTGAAGGGTGTTGCTAGGAATTGGTTTGATCAGTGGAAAGAGGGTAGGGATGAAGATGCACTACTTGCGAGTGGGGCTTGTTTTGATGAGGCCTTCTAGGGGCATTTCTTTCCCCGAGAACTGAAAGAGGCTAAGGCACGAGAATTCCTAACACATAGGTAGGATTCCCCAAGTGTTCATGGATATAGGTTGAAGTTCACTTAACTATACCGTTATGCTTCGGAGATGGTTAAAGACACGAGAAATAGGATGAGTTTATTTGTTGATGGTTTGGGCCTTATATAAAGCAAAGAGGGTCAGGCAGAATTGTTGATAGGTGATATAGACATTTTGAGATTGATGGTCTATGTGTAGCAGGTAGAGAAAGAGAAGTTGAGAGATAGAGAAGAATTCAAGAACAAGAGGGCTAAGATAGGGAATGAGTCCGGGCAGCAGAAGAGTAATGCCAACAGGAACAAAAGGAACATGCTCTATCATATGCTAGTGCACCTGCACCTAGGAATAACGGTTAGTATATAGGCTATAATTCGCAAAAAGGGTGGTGTGAAACAGGGAGGTAAATGGGCTCCTCCATGTGCTAGGTGTGGTAGAACCCACCTAGGAAAGTGTCGTCAGGGCCAGATACGTTGCTTCTAGTGTGGAAAAGAGAGTCACTTCATGAAAGACTGTCCAAAGAACATGGACAGAAATGGTACTGGCGGAGGAACAAACCCTTTATATGTTATTGCTAGTCGCCAAGAGCAAGAGGATTTACTAGATGTTTCCATTGGGATGATCCAAGTCTTTGACTTTTCTCTTTATTATTTATGCTTTGATAGACCCAAGATCAGGTTTATCTTTTGTAACTCCATATGTTGCTATAAATTTAAATGTTATTCCTAAGCAACTTAGTGAACCATTTGGTGTTTCTATACCTATTGGTGAGTCCATTCTAGAAGAGAATGTCTATCGTGATTGTTCCATTTTTCAATCAAAAGAGTACCATGGATGATTTAATTGGGTTAGACATGGTAGATTTTGATATCATTCTAGGCATGGACTGACTTCATGCATGTTATACATCTGACTTCATGCATGTTATGCATCAATAAATTGTAGAACTCGAGTTGTCAAGTTTTAAATTCCCAATGAGCCAGTTGTAGAGTAGAATACCAGTTTAGTAGTGCCTAAGGGTTGTTTTATTTCGTACCTTAAGGCAATGAAGTTAGTTTCTAAGGGTTGTATATGTCGCTTAATTTGCGTAAATGACTCGAGTGCTGAGGTACCTCCCATTCAGTCAATTCTTATGGTAAAAGAGTTTCCAAAACTTTTTCCTGATGATCTACCCAGAGTCCGAGAGAGAAATAGACTTTGACATAAACATCATTCCAGATACTCGTCCTATCTTTTTCGCCATACAAAATGACACCAGAGTTAAAAGTTCATGAGAAGAATTACAGAAACCCATAACTTAGAGTTTGTTGTTATAATAGTTGCTTAGAAATATGATGTCATTATGTTTATAGTATTCATGTTGAAGTGGTCACCAATCACAAGAATTTTTGGCATGTGTATAGTTATAAAGAGCTTAGTATCACAAAAAAAGGTTGTATATGGGTAGTACTCTTATTTTAAAGAAGATAAGAAAGAGTTAGCAAAGGAGGTGCATAGACTTGCACGATTAGGAGTTTAATTAATAATTTTAGTGAAGGAGGAGTAGTGGTAATGAATGGGCTTTAGTAATCATTAGTGCCAGAGGAAAAATGCGAGCAAGAACAAGACCCTATCTTGCTTGAATAAAAGGCAAAAGGCTCAAAAGCAAAAAAATAAGTGATGGCTTATGAACAAGGGGGAGATGGTGTTTTGAGGTAGATGACTGAGTCACTTGGGAAGTTTCAATCCTGAAGGGTGTTATGACATTTTATAAGATAGGGAAGACCAGTCCCCGGTAAATTGATCCTTACTAGATTATCCAAGAGGATTGACAATGTAGCTGGTAAGTAAGAGTTATTACAAAAGTTAGCAGCAGTCCATCCGCTCTCACATCTCCATGTTGAAAGAGTGCATGAGAGAAACTTCACTTATCATACCAACTGAGGATATTTGTATCAATGATAGCTTTTCTTATGAAGAGGTCACAGTAAAGAATCTAGATCGCCAAGTTCATAAGTTGAGAACAAATTAAGTAAGTAGCATCAAGTCAAAGTTTTGTGGAGAAATCAGTTTGTAGAGAAACTACATGGGAAGCTAAAGAGGATAGACAAAAGATATATCCACATCTCTTTGGATCAAGAGAAAATACAGACCAAGGTATTAATTTTTTTCTTAGTACCCCTTAAGTTATTAATGAACATGTTGGTTGTTTGCATTAGCTTGTTGGGAGTTTCAACTCGATGTTACACCCTTAGCCTAGTAAGAGTAATCTCATTCGAGGAAAAATGGTCCCAAGGGGAAATATTATAATATCTCGCAACTAGAAATGACTATAAAAGAGGTTAAAATCTGGAAAGATCTATTTTGGAAAGAATAAGAAAAATCTGGAAAATTGTCTAAATTAAGAAAGTGAGTTTTAGTTAATTTCATGATCATAAATTCTAGCTCAGGATGAGTTATGAGTTGTTCCACATATGTTTGGAAATCCCTTAGAATAACCTTTCCAACTCCTCCAAGTTTGTGCGATTTTAATATCGTATGAGTGAGTTATACCCTTTGGAAGTTGGACTGTTAGAATGAGGAAAGTCCAATCCGGATTTAAAAAGGGTGTTTTAGTCTTTTCCTTAACTTTTTATTTTATTTAATTTTTTGTAATATTCTTAGGGTCTAAACTGATAGGATTCAGTTTACACTTTTACCATAAGAGTTAGGGTTTTGAGAGAAGAGAAAAGAAAAGGAGAAAATAAAAGGAGAAAAGAAGAGAAAGAAGAAGACGAAGCAAGAACATTCAAGATCGTCGAAGTTCGGCTTGTGGAATTCGTCAGGGGTGATCCCTATAAGGTATGTGAGATCTTTTCATGTTGGATTATTTCACCCACACACCAACTTGTTTAAATTCAGCGATTTTGAGTACATTGAATGATAAAAAAGTGAAGTTCTTGAAGAACATTGTTGAATTCTTGTTGCTTGAGTTGTTGCATGCCTGGTGTTGATTTGATTCGTTTTTTAGGGATTTTTTTTGAGTCAAATCTATTGGGTATTGAGTATATTAATGATCCTAACTGTTTGGCAAAAGAGCTATGCAAGTACAGGTTTTAAAGATGAAAAACAGAGGAGAAAAGTCAAGAACCCCCGTCCGTAGGGAGTTGGGGCGACGCGCCAGCCAGAGCTCCCCATCTTGGCCTCTGATGTTTGGGGCTTGGCGCCCCACGCCTCTCAAAGCGCCAAGGACACAAGCTCACCCCATTCATTCCCCATAATTTCGTACTGGTTCCTAAGTGATCTTCCCACGATTCTTAATTGATTCCAACATTCTAAGATACATCTAAACATCATGAAATCATCCATAAACATGAGATCGTGAACCTTGAATCCATATTCCAATAGGAAAGTTAAGATCAAAGTCAAAGAATTTAACAGAAAAGTCTAGAAGTTAAGGAGCAAGTTAAGGTAAAGTTCTTAAGAGTTCTCAAGGGTCTTTAACAACATTTTAACTTTGTTTTAAAACTCAAGTTTCAAGTTAAGTAAAGAGAAAAGAGTGGAAGTCCTTCTTTCAAAAAATATAAGGGAACCAAGTATTTTCTAAGAGTTAGATTTAAGACTCAAATTTCAAGTTAAGCAAAAAGCAAAGAGTTGAAGTCCTTCTTTGAAAGAAATATAAGGGATCTAAGTATTCCCTAAGAGTTAATTTAAGACTCAAGTTTCAAGCTAAGAAAAGAGTAAAGATATTAGTTCATTTCTGAAAAGTTATGAGGGAACTAAGTCTTCCCTTAGAGTTTATAAATGTTTTTTCACATTTAAAATAAGAGGTAACTAAGATTTCCTAAAAGAGTTTTGAGCAATAAAAGGGAACATTGATTGCAAGAGAGCTTTTAAAGCTAAGTGTTCATCAATTATCTCAACCCAAACAAAGACGTTGTTTTAAAAACATATGAGCTAACTATATTTTTGGGAGTGATATTGAGCACCGATAAGGGGATGTGAGTTCATAATAAATCAAGTCTCCATAAACCATGTAGCCATCATGGATATTAATAAGTTATACATTTTAGATGATCACATTAGTTAAGATAGTTGATCCACTTAGTGAGTTAGCTTCCTATACTGATGGAAACGTATAGGATGGTCCTTGACAGCGTCAGGTGAAGTGTTGTATCATCGTTATATCTCTTAAGTGATGATTGTCAGTTAGAGAAACTTCCACAGTAGTAATTGTATGGTTCCTCAAGGGGTTTTTCCTTAGTATGAATGGGGGTGTGAAACTTCATTCATGCATTGCACAAGTAGACTTTGAGATGAAGCATGGTATGTTTTATGATATTATGATTATGAGTTGACATTATATTTTAAACAGTTTTTTTCTTTATATGAACCTCTTTTAAACGGCAGTACAATGAAATGAGTTAGTTATATTGAGTTATTCATGAGTTGAGCAGAGCCAAGGTAGGTGTTCCTTCTTACTCTTTTCAAGATTAAGTTGTTTTTCGCATTTCAACGCGCATACCCGTACATTCAATGTACTTTTGCTAGTTGGCCTACATCGTATCATGATGCAGACACATGCAACCGGGATCAACGTCATTCAGCGCCTCATTGATCTAGCTGAGCACTCGGAATCAGTGGTGAACTTCCTTGCATTCCGAAGGGCACATTTATTGTTTTCAGTTTTTCTTTATAGAATGTTGTGGTGTTTGTCCCAACATCCATCTTAATATTATAGAGGCTTCATAGACAGTCATACAATATAGTTTTGAGTCTTTTCTTTGCATTGCAGATGCTTTGCTATGAGATTTTAGTGCCATTTAGGCCAAGGTATTTAATTCAAGTTATTTTATGAGAATGTTTTCTTATATTGAGTTAAGTGTTATGCTGAGTTAAGTAAGTTAGGTCAAAGGTCCGCTCAAGGCCAGTAATGGTTATTGAGTGTCGCCCACATCCAGGATGTAGGCTCGGTGCGTGACATTTTACTTCTACAGTAATATCATTTACCTAATCTAAAGTTAAGAATATCCTTGATTTTTTTTTGTATCTGACCAAAAAATGAAGCATATTAACTAAGAAAAAAGAGGAGATCAACTTAGTTTTTTTGAAAAAAGAAATATTCTAAAATATTTTACAATTAGTGTTATACAAATTCTTTTTTCCTCTCCATTTTCTTTTCATTTTTTGCATAATTTATTTTCCAAATACTTATCTTTTTTACTAAGGGAAAAGGTAGAAAGTACCCCTGACTATGACCGAAATCTCAGAGACACACGTTCACTAAACTAAGGTCCTAATAGTTCCATAAACCCCTTTTTGTAATTTTGTGCCTTTTTTGGCTTATGTGACAACCAAATATCTCTTATGCGCCTCAATTGCGTGGAGTCATGGAGTGTGCCACGTAAGACAAATGATGTATAAAATTACAAAAGAAAGTTATGTTTCAGAAGTTGTGTTTAGACATGTATTTAGTTTTTTTTTTTTTGATGTTTTGCGAGTGTAATGTCAAAAAATACTAGGTTAGTTGAAAAAATTATTTATCCTATCAAATTAGTCAAATAATTATTTAAATATTTGCCAAATAAAAGTTACAATATAATTCCTTATAAGATATGGTCAAACAAACATCTATAGAAAAATTATCAAAAGATTGGTCAAATAAAAACTTAAATATAATTCCATATAAGATATGTTCAAACAAACATTTATAGAAAAATTACCAGTCTCATAATGTATAACCAAAAGCTAGTGCGATAAATAATTAACAATTCTAGACTATTGATTATAAATTTGTCATACACCAATCTCAATATTCTCCATTTTAGTTTGATTGGTTCCTTTACTAATTTCAAACACAATGATATATAGAGATAATATTGTTGGTGTATTTTTCCTTGTTTTGGTCTCAATATTTGTTAATATTGAAAGTCGTAGTATCTCTCAGTTCTTAACCCAAAAAACAAAAGGAACCAAATGGGCTGTCCTAATTTCTGGCTCCGCTGGCTGGATTAATTATAGGCATCAGGTTATCATCCTAAATTATTATTTATATAATATATATCGCCTAACATTTTTTTATAATTCAATGCTTTGTAAATGATAGTCTTGCTGATGGATAGATGGCATTATTGGTTTGATTGGCTTACCACGATGTGATTGTATAACGATTTATTTTTTGTGACTGAAGTGGTTTGATGATATCTTCGTAAACATCTATCAACTTTGTTGTATTTTGTGGATCATGTAGCTATTATTGATTGTTCAAGGGTTATACATGTCTTGAGATAATTAAATTTGATTGTACTATAACTACTGCTTAAAGATGATTCACATCGAACCACAAAAAAATAAAAATAAAGAATTATACAAAAATTTGAAGTTTGAAATATCCGACCATAATTGATTTGATTTCATTAATTAATACAAAAAATCTTACATTTTAATTTGACTTTAAATTTTAAAATCTTTTAGCATTAGAAAATATCAAATTACTACCAAATTAAAGTCTAAAATTGTGTTATTTTCCAACATTTGGTGTTTAATAGACTTATTATAAAAAAGAAATGTGTTAATCAAAGTTAAAAGGAGAAAGAAGAACTATGTACCCACTCCGTTTCAATTTAACACACTTATTTTAATCTGTTCAAAAAAAGTTACTTTTTTACAAATGAAAATCATCTAACTTTAAGATATTCTTTTAGTTTATTGTTAATAATTTTTTATAGCAATAGTCTACAAATTTTAGTAATGTTGTTTTTTGTTTTAAATTTTGTGTTAAGTTAAACAAGCGATACAAAAAATAGAATGTAAATTGATTGTATGATTTCAGGCTGATGTATGTCACGCTTATCAAGTATTGAAGGCTGGTGGTCTTAAGGAAGAGAACATCATTGTATTCATGTACGATGATATTGCTTACAATACAAAAAACCCTAGACCTGGTGTCATCATCAATAACCGACAAGGCCATGATGTTTACAAAGGTGTCCCTAAGGTTTGTTCTTTTAATTTTGTGTTCAATTTTCAAGATTATTAGAATGTTTGTTAAATAATGAATGTTTTCTCTTCTATTTTTGTTGTGGCAGGATTATGTAGGTGATGATGTTAATGCTAAAAACTTTTTCAATGTCATCCTTGCCAACAGAAGTGGTGTTGTTGGAGGAAGTGGTAAAGTTTTGAAGAGTGGCCCAAATGATCATATCTTCATATACTATGCTGATCATGGTGGCCCTGGAGTGATTAGTAAGTATTGTTTACTCAACCAATACACCTTTTGTCCCAATTCTGGTGTCCTACTTTTCTTTTTAGTCTGTCGAGTTTCTTTTTATATTTAGTTAGTTTTTCAATTTTGAAATTTCATATGCAAGTTTAACACCACAAGCTTAGAAACTCTTAAACTTTGTGATACTTAAATAGGACGCTTGGAGTAGTTATTATATCACAAAGTCAGTTTATTTGTTTGTTGAAAAGAATTGGAATCCAGAAGAAATGTGACTTTCTGACACAATTAACTTATTAGTTGAGTGACTGTGAAAAATGAGACCCTACTTTGAAGTTTTGGTTGTTATACACTTGATTATAGAATATATGGATAAATGGATATTTTGTCGTTGTTGCTGTGAATGTGTATAAGCAATTCATATTCGGAACTTACCTTCTGATGACATAGTTAGGCAAATGGAAAATTAAGCTAATACTCCTTACAAATCGAAGCTTGGAATTTGTGATACTCTGAAACTGATTAGGATACACATAATTGTTTTCTTGTTTTTATTATTATCAGCAATGCCAAGTGGAGAATTGATTCACGCAGATGAACTATTTAACGTGTTGAAAAAGAAGCATGCTTTAGGGACGTATGATAGACTGGTAACTTGCTTTCTTTAGTTTTGTCAGTCTTTCTTTCCCTTTGCGCGGATGTTTGATCAGTGAAATATAAAGTCTGTATTTTATGTTGGATGATATTCAGGTGATTTACATAGAAGCCTGTGAGTCTGGAAGCATGTTTGATGGTATTCTCCCCAAAGGACTTAATATCTATGCCACGACTGCATCAAAACCTGATGAAAACAGTTTTGCCACATATTGTGGCGATGGTACTCCAGATCATCCCTGCTTTGGTCCGTGTTCCCTTCCCGAGTTTAAGGGTATTTGCTTGGGAGACTTGTACAGTGTTGCCTGGATGGAAGATAGGTATAAACAATTTTTATACCTCTTTTCTCGTAGTCCACATTGTTAGAAAGGAGTATGTCAATTGTCAAGTATAGATTCTTGTATTTTGTTTCTATAATTTACACTTGGAAATGAAGTATTATGTCAAACTAATTGTTTGCACCTATGAACAGTGATGTACAAGATCGAAAAACTAACACGTTGCATGGGCAGTATAGTCGAGTAAGAGTTTATATTGTTATGGACAAATATTGCATATTTGTTTGAGCAATACCTATGTTTTCTATATGATTTTATTGTTGCTCAGGTTGCAAAAAGAACTGCAGCCAACTTAACATATGGCTCTCATGTCATGCAATACGGTGATTTAATGGTGAGTTTTGATCCTCTTGCCACGTATATGGGTGAAAATTTCAAAAATCATAGTGATGACTCTGTTGATGCCAAGTCATTCTCGACATCATCATCAAGGAATGTGGATCAGCGCAACAGTGAACTTTTCTATCTGTTCACCAAAGTAAGTTTCTACCTCTTTTTTTTATGGAGAATCCATCTTCCTACACATGATTTCAGTAATTTTCTTTCTTAATGTTTGCAGCACCAAAAGGCTCCTGAAGGCTCCGATGAGAAATATGAAGCTCTTGTGAAACTAAATAAAGTTAAGTCACAGAGAAGTCAAGTGGACAACAATGTAAAACATCTAGGGGAGCTTCTTTTTGGTGTTGAAAAAGGTAACGAGGTACTAAACAGTGTTCGACCTGCTGGAAAACCACTTGTTGACAACTGGGATTGCCTTAAGTCCTATGTAAGTATTTAATTAACATTGCAATACAAGCAATATTTTCAGTTTAATTTTCGTTTTTTGTTCTTTTGATGAGAATATGACTGCTCTGTTTGTGAGAATAGGTCAAGATATTTGAGGCACATTGTGGAAGATTAACAACGTATGGAAGGAGACATTTACGTGGTATCGCCAACATCTGTAATGCTGAGATTACGAATGAGAAAATGGTTTCTATGTCTGCACAAGCATGTTCAAGTTAGTTGAGAATTTTGGCAAAGGAGGAAGTATACTTCTGTTTAGTTGATAGCTACATTCAGAAAAAGGCTGCTTAGAAGCAGATCTTTACCTGGTATCCATGTACTAAAGCTTTATTTTCTCAATGATAATGCCCTTTTTGACCGTTTTATGCATTTACCGAGTCTTATTCAGTTCCATCCACGCTCAATTTTGTTTGTTTATTTGGAAGAAAATGATGAAGCCTTTAGCCGCTACTACATAATTCTAGCCCTTCTTATTTGATGTTTATTTTTTGAAAAAGTAGTAAGTAAAGAGAGTTGTATACAATCATAATTTTGTCGATATATTTGGTATGACGACGAATGTTTACCAAAAAAAGAATAATGGAAAAAAATATCATGTTCAGAGTGAAGACAAAGATCTTCATTGTCTTCTTTGTTCTTCATATAAATATTACTTTTTCATTATGAGTGTGTTTGGTACGCATGAAAATATTTTCTTGAAAAACATGCAGATTTCTAACTTATTTTCTCATTTATGGTTGGTGAATAGAAAGTTTTTTTGATGTGTGGTTGATGAATGAAAATATTTTTTATTTTGGCTTGAGACTAGAAAATTTTCCTTTGAAAAATAATTCTTCATCCGAAAATTAACCATGATAATTGATCTAGGAAATGACCCCGATGACCGTTCCAAAATTTGATCATGAGATCTAACCCAAGACCTTATCCAAACTTTCGACCTGGGAAAATATTTTCAAAAGCAATTATTTTTTTAAAATACTTTTAACGAGGGTGGTGGAAAT
>NC_028644.1:58076936-58079585 GCF_001406875.1 Solanum pennellii
AGTGGCGTAGCCACATATATAGTGGACACCCTTGGTCAGAAAAAATACCCTATATATAAGTAAAATGATATATGAAATGCTTAATAACATATTTTGGACACCCTTAACATAACAAATTGCTATTTCTGGACACCCTTTGTTAAATTCCTGGCTCCGCCATTGGTTAGCGTAAAAAATGAAATTTTATTAAAACTTGAATATTTTCCAAAAACATTTTTTTAAAAAAAAAATTTGACCGGGGCGGCCTAAGTTGGGGTCGGCTCAAAATATGAAATTTTTTAAACTTTGAAATATTTTTCAAAAATAAAAATCTTAAAATTTAAAGGCTCGAGTAGAGTTTTGGAAAATATTTTCTTTAATTTTTGAAGGAAAGTCATTTTCATTAAATTTGAGAAAAATGAGTTGATTTAGAAAATATTTTCCAAAGCATTTAAACAAACCAAACGTGGGAACCAAGCACATCCTACATTTCTCTTGCTCACGTTGCAAAAAGAACTGCAGCCAACTTAACATATGGCTCTCATGTCACACAATACGGTGATTTAGTGGTGAGTTTTGATCCTCTTGCCATGTATATGGGTAAAAATTTCAAAAATTACAGTCATGACTCTCTGGATGCAAAGTCATTCTCGACATCATCATCAAGGAATGTGGATCAGCGCAGTACTTAACTCTTCTATGTCCTCACCAATGTAAGTTCCTACCTCTTTTTGATGGAGAATTCATCTTCCTACACATGATTTCAGTAATGTTCTTTCCTCAATATTTGCAGCACCAAAACGCTCCTGAAGACTCCTATGAGAAATATGAAGCTCTTGTGAAACTAAATGAAGTTATGTCACAGAGAAGTCAAGTTGACAAAAATGTAAAACATCTAGGGGAGCTTCTTTTAGGTGTTGAAAAAGGTAACGAGGTACTAAATAGTGTTTGAACTGCTGGATAACCACTTGTAGACAACTGAGATTGCTTTAAGTCCTATGTAAGTATTTAACTTTGCAATTTTCGTGTTCTTTTCTTTTGATGAGAATATGACTAGTCTATTCCTGAGAATTGGTCAAGATATTTGAGGCATATTATGAAAGATTAACAACGTATGGAAGGAAACATGTATGTGGTATCACCAACATCTGCAATGCTGGGATTACGAGTGAGAAAGTGACTGCTATGTCTGCACAAACATGTTCAAGTTAGTAGAGGATACTCAATGTAGTTGGCAAATAGTATATTTTGCTAGTTTCTCATGCCATTGCTTCAAAATTTTCTCTTTTAATTGATAGCTACATTCAGAAAAAGGGCAGCTTAGAAGTATTTTTTCTGTTTTGTTGGGGGTAAATGATGAAGAGCAGTTACAGCAATGATAATTGTATTTGGCATGAAGAAAAATATTTGCCTTAAAAAATGAAAAAAACATATCATGTACAGAGTAAAGATAAAGATCTACATTGTCTTCTTTGTTCTTCATATAAATATTATATACAATTAATTTATAATACAACTTCATTGCATCGTCTCTCCAATTTCCTCAAGTGCATATTTATATGTATATAAGTGATACTTGTCATATTAATAATTTATAGTCTAAATAGATTAAATTAATTTAACAACTCTTTTAACTATAATTAGAAGATTAATTAGGAAAAGAAGTCACAAACTTTAGTAAGAAAAATGTCTTTGGCTCTTCACTCATATCATTATTTTTATGATATATGTTTTACCTCTACACTAATATCATTTTCCTAATCTAAAGTAAGAATTTCCTTCGTTTATTTTAATTTTTTATATCTGGAAAGTGGATAAAAATGAGAAAAATAATAATTAAAGATTAAAAGAGGAGACCGTTTTCTAAAGAAAATATTCTAAAATATTTTACAATTACTATTATACAATATCTTCTTTCCTCTCCATTTTCTTTTCATTTTTTGCATAATTTATTTGTAAATGCTTATCATCATCATCATCATAAACATTTTTGTTGTGAAGATTGTATGGGAAATCTTTCTTGTCAAAACCCAGCCCTCTTCTATTGTTGTTTCCTTGACCAATCAGATTTGTAAGAATCTTAGAAGAATTGGTCCATTTGAGGGATTTTTCCAGTTCCTCTTTTACACGGACAAAGTCCCTCTCCAGCACAAGAATTCTCTCTAGAACAATTTTCATCTTCATTTCAGCTGTGTGCAACTTATTTTCAAGTTGCATGATGCTGGCTTCATTCTTTGCTTTAAGAACTGTAGTAGTCAACCCCTTTTATATTTTCCTTCAGTTCTAGATTTTCAGCTTCCAGAACAACCATTTGACCTTCAATATCAAATATTTGGATAACTAAAGCAATTTTCCATCTTGGGAGATGTCTAGGCTACTGTTCACGAGATTATTTTTAGTTGTTAGCTCACTCATCAAATCAAGTAATACAACGACTAGCTTTATCAATTTATTAGTAGAAAAGATATTCAAGTTTTGCTTGAAATATGATAGAGTTGTCTTTTCATCACCGTGTTCCTCGTCTGAATTTGCCATGAAAGCTTCATCTGAGTGCTCAGAATCATCGGAATCACTTGAGGAATTTTTTCATCCATTGAAATCCATTTTCACTGCCCGATAAAAAGCTTCTATTCTGCTTATGTTGTCATGGACAACTGCCCCCCCCCCCCC
>NC_028644.1:58079706-58086588 GCF_001406875.1 Solanum pennellii
CCCCCCCCCCCCTCTTTGTCTTTTCCCTTGAGAATGAGACTCTCATTTTTTCGATACAACTCATGAACTTGAAGATGTTCGAATAGTGAATTTAGAGTCACCACGTCATGATCCCTTGTCTCATCGCCAAGCACAAATTCATTTGTCCATGATATGAGAAGAATTCCAGTATCTTAGAGACTTCCTTGCACACATGGAGAAGTTCTTAAAGAGCTTGAGCTCATTTGCAATGGTAGAGAATCTGGTACGCAATTCATGAATAGATAAACCTTCTTTTACGATGAAGCTTTCAAACTGAGTAGTAAAGCGATTTATCTTAGATATTCTTGTTTCATCAGTACCCTCATACGTTGTTCTCGACAGATCCCGGATTTCCTTGGATGATTCACAAGATGAGATCAGATCATATTCATTTACACTAAGGCAACACACCAGTGGCTTCCTAGCCTTGTGGTTTTCTCGACTAACCTTTTATTAGAGATGTTATAATGTTGTCGAGTTTTGGAAATGACTCTTATGACCTCTCCATCTTTAACCTCCACAGTTGGCACATAAGGACCTTCACAAGTAATATTCCATACCTCAATGACCTCAACTATTAGATAGTCACTCATCCAAATCTTCCACAATCTATATATAGAACTGGTCATCAAGAAGAGGTGGCCTTGCGGGGGACTAAATTCTTTGCACGCTCACTCGTGTTGCCATTACTTGTAGAAAATATTTCTCTTGGTGTTAACAAGGTATAGATCCCAAGATGTATGCGTCCACTATCAGTGAACGAACCAGGTGGAGTTTTGCATGGAACCTCTTTGCTCAAGGGAGTTAAATCACAATCTGTCACACATGAATTTTGAAATGTTTTCACTTATCTTCTCAAGAAAAAGTAAAACATATATTACAACCACAACCGTGAGATTAACACCTTAATCCGACAGTAAGTGATAATCTTATTACTTACTGAGCCTAAGTAATAATCTTATTGCCTACTAAACCAACCGACTCTAGTTGATCTAGACTTCAACTACCCCACAAGGCTAAATCTAGCCACCAACTCCGATCTTCAAAACAAGAGCATAAATGAGCAGCAATTATGTTGCACTACACGTCAACTAACTATACCCAAGAGAACGCCAAAAAATTGAGTAAAAAGGCTTCACCAAAACATAGATGATTCGACTAACTAACTCTAGTTAATACGAATCAAACTAAATACGTAGACAAGCAAATGATCTACTATCCTTTATAATCAGGAGTAGATTTACAATGTAAGAACATAAGATACAAAGCTCAAAATACAACAAAGACTCTTTAGCAATCTATCAGGTCCCTTTATTGAGTTGAGCAGTGTCCTTCTTTGAAGATGGTCTTCTCTTTGTAAGCTTAAGAATTTTTTGCCAAATCTCGATTTTATGTTTTGTGAGAAGAAATTATATTAAATGAACACAAACTCCTTGTGACGTCCTCATTGGCTGAGATATGCTTCTCTAAAAGAAGTGCACCAACCACATCAGAGTTGACAACTTTTTTGAAAGCTGTCTTGTCGTCTTTTTCACATACGTAGTCCTGCAGGGACCAGGTCCCTTGTAATGTTCTTTGTGAGTTTTTTAGAAGATTCGCTAACTCTGTTTCTCTTTTTAATGAATGAATCTTCTTGTTATTTTTCATTTTGATTATATCGACAAAAAAGAATTATTTTCCACTGGACAAACAACCTTGTCTATTTCTATTGGTGAAGTATACTGACGACTTCGCCAACCCACTGACAGGTTTACAGTTGTACACCATTATACATCTGATGGACAGAACTTTGTCAGAGACTAAGTCCCTGTATTTGTGAGTCATTAAAACAGACAATCTCGTCTACTCTTCCTATTGGTGCAGTACACTGTATTTTTCACCTACCACCTGACATGACAGTTCACTACAACAAATTCGATTATCAGGGGACAAATAATTTCTTCATTTATAGATCATATTTCGTCACTAAAAATCTTGTGTGACGAAAAATAATTTGTCACTCAGTCTTCACTTATGTGTGTCTCTAAAAGTATACAAAGATGATTTAGTACTTCGTCACTAAAAATATTATATTAACTACAAAAATCCAGTCTAATAATGTTATCAGTGAAAATATTACTTCAACCTTTTCATTGGAGTAGCATTTTTCCTCATTGACGCATATAGGTCCACATGGTTCATCTATCCAAATTTTTTTTTTGGAAAAACCATGCATGAATTAGAATTGAGTATTCCTCAAAACTTACAATGGAAATCATGTTATCCTTGTTTTTTCATGGTAGCTCTAAGATAATGGCATTGTATTGACACTTTTGATTTTTAGATGAGAGTTCAAGGTGGAATAGATAAAAATGTGTTTAGGATTTGATTCTTCCTCATGAAATGAAAATGAGAAACTATATGCTTTTAAGCTTGCGAAAAAAATCCAAGAAGACAAAGTGAGAGAGAACAATTTGAAAGAATGAGACTCTTGCGCTTGGACTATTAACTTTTTTTTTTGTATTAGATCAATTAATGCATGGAACATGAGTGCTCAATTGTTTCACTTTATACAATATTAACCTTTTTCAATATATAACATACCTGATAAGAGCAATTTTGTGATCATCATTGCTTGTTTTTACCATTTATCTGCACAATCTAATACAAAATTAGGTTAAAACAAGTCAAAGATCTGGAATTGGGACACACAAATGAATGTGTAAGACTGAATTGAATAACATTTTAGCTCATAATTTTAGGAGAACAATTATTCTAGCCAATCATTGAGGGGAGTTCATGCAATCTTAATCATCCTCGAGTCTAACTTATTATTCTCATAATGCTCCCTACTTAGTGTCAGAATTCATCTATTGTTGCTTGAAAAAGAACAATGTGATCCAACAATAACATACTTTTGTAGACAAAGCATTTTCAACACTCATTGTTCCCCCTATCAATATGTGTTTAGTCTGTTCAAAAAATGAAACATGTGGTACAACGTGTTCCAATGCACTCTCATCAATTTCACTTTAATCCTCACCTCTTTTTTTTTTTTGCTTTCCCATTACACATGCATTACCTCTTTTTCTTTTCTTTTTCCTTTTTTTTTAAATGCCACATTCCCCCTTTTGTTAAGTGAACGAAAGTAACTTTTGTTTGTCTTCATTGATATCTCTTAAGCAAGCAATATTTACGAATTGTATCACTTGCTTCCTTTCTGATTCACTTGCAAAATAGCTTAGAGGTTAGTCTTAGGAACCCAGACAAGCTTGGGTCCTTTCTTATGATAAAAAGGGTGAATCAAATTTCTTTCCCCCATCTAGGCAACTGGTTAGTGGACCTGTTTCTGCCAACATACATAAATCTGTTTCCATTTGCAAACTTAGTATTTCTTTTTCTAAAATCATTAGTAACTGGACACTCAGTAGTTCGATGACCAATTCTTCCACAAATATAACATAAATCTTCAGAAACAATATTTTGTTTATGGAATCCTATGCCAGTCTTCTCATTGTGCACCCTATCACTCAATTCGTTAACAATTCTAGATGAGTGAGTCCATCTATTTGTCTTCTCAAGCTTTAATTTTATTTGGGAGATTTCAATGTTTAATTTCCTCACCTTTTCCTTTTCAAAAAATAGTCATTTTTGCATTTTTTTCAACTCTTTTTCCAGCTTTTCTTCAGTTTCACTCATTTTTCCTTTTCCTTTTTCACTAACTGCCATCCTTAAAATTTCAGACTTTAGATCTACGTTAGATGACTCAAGTTTTTCAACATGTTTCTTCAGACAATTATTTTGTTTATCAGTTACAATTTTGTCATCTTTGAGATCCATGTACTCAAATTTTTGATCTGCAAAGGCTTTAAACAGCTGATCTCTTTCACATGTTAATTCTTCAAGGTCATCAATTAACCTATTCATTAATCCAATTAATCTATTTTTAGAAAATGAATGCAGTTTTTCTTTAAGATCAGTGATATTAACCTCAGAGTTTTCATTATCTTCAGCGTCTGAATCCCCCAGAGCCATGAATGTTGTTTCATCTATTTCATCATTAGATTCTCCATATCCTGAACCCCAAGCAGCTACCATTGCATATTCCTTATTTTTCTTTGAATTCCTTTCCTTTTCCATTATTTCTTTCCTCCAGTTCGTTTCTTATTGCGGGAAGTTCTTAACATGATGATCCATTTTTCCACACTTGTAGCATCCATTTTGAGATTTATCATTTACCCACTTCCTCTGATTGGTTTCCTTCTTTTCGTTTTCCCTCTCCTTTCTCAGATACTTCTTAAAGCCTTTTTCTAGAAGTGCTTTTGATCCTCATCATACTCAGTGTCTTCACTTTCAGGGCTAGTGCTTTTTCGCTAAACATTTCCTCCTTCTTTAACTCATCCATATTTATCTCATAAGTTCTGAGATTTCCCACAAGTTCATCAAGTGTCATGATGGAGATGTCTTTAACTTCTCTTATGGCAGTTACTTTTACATCCCATTTGCTTTTAGGAAGGATCCTTAGCACCTTGTCAACCTGTTCTTCAGTAGTGAGGATTTTCCCCTGTGATGACAACTCGTTCATCAACTAAGTGAATCTAGTAATCATTTCTAACAGAGGCTCACCTTCCATCATTTTGAATATTTCATATTCAGTGAATAGCATGGCTACTTTGAATTTCCTCACTTGACTTGTTCCTTCATGAGCATTAACCAATGCATCCCAGATTTGTTTAGCAGTAGCACAATTTGAAATTATGTTGTACTCTTTCGGTCTAAGACCAAAAACAAGAATGTTTTTGGTCTTAGCATTTTTCCTAAGAGATGATAAATCTTCGGCATTAAAGTCAATCCTAACCTTTGGTACTTTAACTTCTTCGACAATCTTTGTTGGAATAGTGGGTCCGATAGTTATCCTATCCCATAATTCATAATCTTCCGCTTGAATAAAATCCGCCATGCATGCTTTCCACCAGCCAAAGTGAGATCCATTGAACATTGGGGGTCTGACAGTTGATTGTTCTTCGTTATGACCAATAGGTGGTGCAGAATTCATCTCGATCTTTTATCTTAGGTGTTAACCTGTAAAAGACAATCTACTCTGATACCTATTGATATTCTACACGACCTAATAATTTACTGATTTTAACTTTTCACCTAAGTGGGAAACAGGTTGCCTAACGTGTTCCACCAAAACAGTAAAGAAAATAAGTAAAAATACAAGATTTTTACGAGGAAACACCCGGCTCAAAAGGTGTAAAAACCACGACTTGTACCCGTACATGATTTAACTCCAACTTCACTAAATCAACTACGAGCCTCCACAAAAGATAAATTAGAAACTTTGCAACCTACCTTAACTTAAAGTTATGGATTTAGACTACAATTCTTGTAATCCTAGGAACTAACTCTAATTCCTAACCTTCCACACAAACCTCCCAAGGTATGTGTTCCCGACTCTTCGAGTTATCACAACCCTAAGACAACGGTCTTAATTCAGTCTATAAATCACTGAAATAAGATTACATCAATACTCATTCACAAAGAAAAACTCCTAACACATAAACTCTTAAAGGATCAGGTTCTTCGATGTGTTCCTTCAGTTCGTTGGTAGCACTTGCGAAGTGAATTTCTCAATCGCTCTTTTGCTCTGTAAGTGCACAAGTATTCTGAACGAATTCACTTCTATTTAAGCACAATTTATCATAGAGTTATTGTTCATTTCAAACTCCTTATTGACTTGAACTCTCTTGACTTAGAGTTCTACTTCAAGTAAGACTCCTTCTTCAATTCAAACTCCTTGCCTCTTTAGACTCCTTCTTCAATTCAAACTCTTACTTCAAGTAAGATTCCTTCTTCAATTCAAACTCCTTGATTCTTTCTCTTTAATTACTCAGATGTTTATTTCCTTGGGGTTTCTCAAGAAATTAACATTATCCATTCTTTTATTTCTGCACTCTTGTTTTTATTCACTTTAGAAGCTTTCTCGAATTCAAGAGCTCGTGAAAGTGTACCTTTGGACCGTGTTAACTGACAGGTTTCTTCTTTCTTCATCAATCATCAAAACTGTATAAATCACAACAGTAAGTATTTGACATGGTGATAAAAGCAACGTTTTCTGTGTTATTTCAGTTCAATTATTGTGTTTTGTTCTTTTGATGAAAATATGACTAGTCAATTCTTTATAATAGGTCAAGATATTTGAAACACATTGTGGAAGATTAACAGTTTATGGAAGGAAACATATACGTGGTATCGCCAACATCTGCAATGCTGGGATTAAATGAGAAAATGGTTTCTATGTCTGCTCAAGCATGTTCAAGTTAGTAGAGGGCACTCTTACCAGTCGGCAAATAGTAATTTTTCCAGTTTGTCCCATACTTTGCAAAAAAATTTTCTTGTTAGCTGATAGCTACATTCACAAAAAAGCTGCTTAGAAGCAGATATTTTCCATGTACTAAAGCTTTCTTTTCTCAAATATAATGACTTCTTAACTTTTTATGCATTTACAGAGTCTTGTTCAGTTCCATCTAAGTTTGATTTTGTTTGACAATTTGAAAATGATGAAGCTTTTAGCCTTGCAGCATGTAGAACTTCTATGAGTTAACGTACATTATTCTAGCCTTTCTTTATTTGAACAATTTTGAAGAGTGGTAAGTGAAGAGACTTGTATTTAATCATAATTTTGTCTTTGTATTTTTAGGAAGGAAAATGTTTCTCTAAAATAATGAAAAAACATATCATGTTTCATATGAAGAAAAAGATTTGCATTCTCATTTCTTCCACTGGCCTGAATATATATATTCAATAGTATTTCATTAAAATAAGAAACTATCAATTCATGGAATTTATATATATATATATATATATATATATATATAT
>NC_028644.1:58087297-58113003 GCF_001406875.1 Solanum pennellii
TATATATATATATATATAAAACAAAATTGTCTATAAGATAGCTTTACTCATCTTTCCCTTTTGCTTGGCGTGCAATCCTTCTCTACCATCCCTGGATATTCTGATGTATCATTGTCAGGTAAAGCCATATCAAGATAATATCTAAGCATTCATTTGAGAACGCACATTGGAAAAATTATCACTAATGATGCACCAATCCTTTTTAAAAACAATGAATAGTCGAAATGACTTTGAGCAAGGCCAAGTTTGATGAGCCTATGTGAGTTTTACATTCCATTGCCTAGGATCTTGTTTCAACCCATATAGTGATTTAATGAGCCTACATGTTTCTCCCCCTGCACATTTAATCCCTTAGGAACATTAAATCCCTGAGTAAGTGTCATATTCTTCAAGTAAGTCACCCTTGAAAAAATGCATTAAAAACATCTATTTGATGGATATTCCATTTATCAGTTGCAGCAAGGGCTAAAACACTTCTGACTGTAACCATTTTAACCACTAGTGAGAAGGTCTCTTGGTAGTGTAGGCCCTCCCTTTGATTGAACCAACTAATCTAGATTTAAATCTATCAACCTCACCAGAAGTTTGGTATTTGATTTTAAAGATCCACTTGTAGCCAATTAATATCTCTCTTAGTTATATTCTAGGTGTTTTAATGATCCTCAAAAATGCAGGGACTTGGTCCCCGACGTTCTTTCCATTATATGCATAATGGGGTACAATTGTAAAGTTGTCCCGTTAGCCAGTGATTGGTGAGGTGCCAGCGTACCGAACCAATCTGAATAGACCAGGGTGTTGATCCAACGGGTAATAACTCTTTATGTTTGATATTTTCAACATAACAAACACCATGTTAAAGTCATTCATTCAAAGGAGAAAGTCAAACCAACAAGTATTTAGGAACTCTTAAAGAATGCATCAAGGAACCTAGTCCCGAAAAGTATGGGAATGAGAAAAGGACGAAAAGACAGTTATCAAAAGGCTTCCAACTAATGTGGTTGGTGCAGATCCTTTCATGACAGCAGACTTTCAACCAATGGCCTTGTCCCAAGGGTTTGTGTCCATTTCAGTAAAGCTTCTTCTCCAATAACACAAACAAAATATTTTGAAAAACAAAAACTCACAAGCTAAAAAGGAAAAATCCGTCTTCAAGGTAGAACACTACTCATTCTCAACAAAAGGATCTGGGAGTGTTGAAGCATCTTTATTGAGTTTGAGTTTTGTATCTATCATTTTATAAGTTTTTCCAACTTAAAAATCCTGAAGAACTCTTCCAAAGGCTAACACTCAAAGTGAAAAATTATTCTCAAGACCAACATGGACCTGATAGAGCTGCAAGCTTAGTTGTCTTAGGATTATTTCTTATTGTAAATTTGTTCCTAAGCTATAAAGGGTTCAGATTTTGTGTTCGTAGTAAAAGTCTAAATCAGTTGAGTCTAACTGATTTAGTGGGAACCATGGTTTGCTTCTTAGTAGAAATTCTAAGTCATATAGGAGCTAGTTGATTTAGAGGGCAATGTTAGCTGCTTAATTGAATTCTAATTTGTCTAGTGGTGATAGCTTAGTGGGTAGTGTGGTATCGTCTTAGTCTCATTAAGTAATAGATTTATTACTTATTTGTGAGATTATTAACTTTTTCTTACGTTGCTTGTAACTAGGTTTCACTTTTGCTTGAATAGATTAGTGGAAATAGTTAAAAATCGTGTGCGACATGTCATGGTTTTATTCTATTGAGCAAGGAGATTTCCACGTAAATTGTTTGTGTTGTGTTCTCGTTATTGTTTACTCTTCTTTACTGTTCTTGCTGAGTCAAGGTACCATGTCCATTGACTTACAGTGGACGCGCGCATTCTATCAATTGATATCGGAGCGGGTTCTCTCTAGTTGGTTAACACCAAGAGAGAGATTCCTGGAGAGATGATTGCTCCACTGAACAGAAATCAAGATGTGTCAAAGAAGGAGTTAAAGAAACACGTATTTTGTTCTCAAGGTGACATCTAGTGAAACTTTTTATGATGATGAGGACATGGCATACCTCACGAGAAGGTTTCAGAAAAATGAGGAAACATAGAGGTTTACGAAAGGCACCAAACTCAAAAAGAGCTGCAAATGCAAACTACATATGCCATAAATGTGGAAAGCTTGGGCCTTTCATGAGAGACTTCCCCATGCATGAGGTTTAAGCCAAAGCGTATCAAAGACCTGGAAGAGAGAAAGATAGAAAAAGGGACCCAGTCCCTGATGCAAAAGCAATAAAAGTTGCAGCTGACTACGTTGTGAAGAAAACTTTTGTTGTCTGGGGAGACTCCTCAAATGAATCAGAAGAACTAAAATTTCTTGAAGATTCATCCATGATAGTCGTCAAATACGATGATTATGTTTTTGATGGCATATTCGCATTCATGGCAAAATCTGACGATGAGGAAGATGACAAAAAGGTAAGTATCTTTTACCTTAAACAAAACTTGAATGCTTACTCTATTAGGAAGTTGAAAAATCTGGTTGTTGTTCTGAGTGACTCTGTTATAGAGTTAACTACTGAATAAGACTCTATGAACAACAATCTAGAAAATTTCAATGAAGAGAAGTTAGCCTTGACTGATCATTTGTCCGTTATTGAGGAATAATTGACTGTTCTAGAGACTAAAAATCTAGAAATAAAAGAGAAATTGAAGATGCTGAATGAGAAATTTGGCAAAGGGAAAGGAGAGGGTAGTAGTTTACAAATGGAGCTAGAAGCTAGTGTGAACACTACTAAAACCAGACTTGCATTGACCTTGTAAAGACATGATCAAATGGAAAGGGACCTGGTCCATCTCAGAGAATAACTGAAAAATTCTGTGAGATTGACAACTCTTATAAACTACACTTAAATACCAGCAATCAAGGTCACAATAATAGGAAGGGTCTAGGAAGTTCAAACATCAGTCCTACATATAATCCTCACAGAAAGTATATGTCTGAATCTAACAATCGGTTGTTCCTTCATTGTGGCAATGGTCATCTGAAGAAGTATTTTCCAACCTTAAAAAGGTTTCAAGAAAACCTTTTTTTCTTACACTAGACAGAAAGCTGCACAGAAAAGGGGACCTGCTCCCACTGCCAGAACTCCCAAAATGAGAAAGATTGTTCTGCCTCATTAGTCAAAAATTTCACTTATCATACCTTTATGTGTTTAGTGTGGACCCGGACAGAAATGGATTCCCAAGGATATCAAGTGATATGGTATGTAGGTGACAGGAAGTTACATCAGTCAATGTTGGTTCATGAATGGCGGATGCTCAAAGAACATGAGTGGTAAGCTAAAAACTTCCTCTCTTTCTCTCAAGGTACTTCAAGGTGGAGCTATCTATTTTGGTAAGGGAAAGAAATGGTACTTGTTTTTGTGAAGGCAAGACTTGAAAGTGTGTGATAATGAAAACGAAGTCAAGTTCCTATCAGATAAATGTGTGGTCACAACTTGATCTCTGATATCATAATGTTGATAAAAATGAGATGATAGAACATGTATTAATGATCTCAACACTGCTAGTTGTAATATTGTCACTTCCTTTGATTCTCAAGGTGATAATATGGTTCTATGAAGCATGAGACTTGGCTAATTAATTTCTTATCTCCAAACAAACTTGTGTAAAGGGACCTGGTCCACTATCTTCTCAAAATAATATTTGTATATGAAAAAGTAGTGATGCATGTGTTAAAGAGAAGCATATTTTAATCTTCCAAAAAAAATCAGCTAAAGTGGTAAATACTAAATGTTCTGTGACCAGTAGGTTGATATTGAGAAGTTTGATCTCAACGGTGATGAAACAATGGTTGTGAGATATTCTTTCTGTAACAAGGCTTATCAGGTTCATAAAAACAAGATAGTCCATTAAAAATGGTGTTCATGTGCTTTTTTGATGAGTTAGTAAGAATTGAGAAGCTGCAAAACAAGGAAGTTTCTGAGAGGGAAGAGCTACTTCAGATTTAGATAGATGGGCTAAATAGTAATCTTGTTGAAGAACATCATCTTCATGAATCCAGCAAACTCTAGGAAGTTGATACATATGATGAACCAGATGAGGGACCCGATCCTGTTGACAAGGCTGAACAAAGAAGATGTAGTTTAAACTGATAATGTGATTTGGGAAGGTGAGAATACAGAAGTTTATCAAGCTCAGTTTGAAAGAAGCAAAGTATGTCACTCGTTCCCGACAAGCTTACAGGTTGCCAAAGTTCTTCATCAATGATGGTTAGATAAAATCAACAAAATCCTCTTTTTTAAATCACAAGGAAATGACTTGTTGATTATTCCAGTATACATCAATGATATCATCTTTGCAGCAACTTCTGAGGTGTTAGGTAAAGAGTCTTTTGGACTCATGAGTAGTGATTTGTGAAGTGAGCATGATGGAAGAATTAAACTTATTCTCAGAGCCGTAAATCAAGCAAACCTCTAAAGCTTTGCAAAATGGAAAATCAAGTGGTTGATATCTTCACCAAAGTTCTAAGCAAGGACCAGTTTTTCAAGAATTGGAACCTAATTCCAGCTCAGAGAAGCTATTGAAGATGTTTCATATTTTGGAAGCTAAGTCAATTTATACTCCCATAGAAACCAACTTGTTGTTGGATGCTTAAAGATATGTTCCAGATATAACTCATGCAAGTGTCAGGATTTATGCAAGATTCCATGGTTGTCCAACGGAATCACATTCGAAAGTTGCTCAAAGAATACTAAGACATTTGAAGAAAACAAGGACCTGGTTCTATTTTGTCCATCACGATATGTATTCACTTGGAGGAATATGGTGATGTTGAGTCCGTTGGGTATGAAGGTAATAGAAAGAGCAGAATTGGCTCATTTTTCGGGCTCATATCTCCTTTATGGGGAATAAAAGACAAGATTTTGTTGTTCTTTCAACAACTAAGGCAAGTTATGTAACAGGTGCAGGCTGGTGTGCTCAACTCTGGTGGATCAAACAACAACCTAGAGTTCTTAGAGTGGCTCCTCTGGATACCCTTCTCTTATGTTTTATCACGAGTACTCTCACTATGGCTAAGAACTTAGCCCACCATAAAGGCTGAGCGTATTGATGTGAGACATCACTCTCTAAGGGATCATGTTGAGAAAGGAAATATCAGCTTGTAATTCTGTAAGATCAAGTATCCAATCACTGATATCTTCACAAAAATTTTGACAAGAACATGGTCAAGATAAATAAATTAAAGGATGGGATGATGAATATGAAATGAATAGATCATGCCTGAAGCAATCAACCCTCTCATAATTATGCAAAAGAAGCAGGTACTTGTTTTTTTAGTTATGTATGTTTTAGCAAATTCAGTGTCATACCTTTTGTAGGTATACACACATGGTAGACTTTCTGAAGGAAAAGAGAGGTCAGAACAGATCTAGGTAATCACATTCAACCTATAGAGAGGGACCTCGTCCGTTCTCAAAGAGAGTCGTTGGCATATTGGGTTGCCATTTTATGAGACATTGCTTCCACCCATCTAGGATCTGTACAAGCCTCCTCAAAGGTAGAAGGTTCCACATCAATACCAAAGTGTGAAAGAGATGCTTGATATGAAGGGCTTAAGTGATCATATGTGGTCAACGGAGTAGACTGTCTTGGAGTCATGGTTGAGCTTAACAGAAGCTACATGGTCCTTCATCCATAAAGGTGCTCCATATGAACGGCTCGATCAACAAGAGCAAAATATAGGAGTAATGATAGCAAGATCATTTTCTGAGTAAAAATTGGTGGAAGCTAGAACAACAAAGAGAAACACAGATTCTGAACATAACATCCCTATGGAGGAAAATTTGTTTGTCTTTGAGATTATATAATACAAGTTTACGAAGTCTGTTAATGATGTAGGTTGCACCAATAATATAATGACTTGAAAATCTGATAGGTATGTACCCAGAAATTTGATTGCCATTACTATTTCCAGTATATGTTTATGTATTCTCTTCAGCAATCCCATTTTGCTGAGGAGTGTGAATACTAGTTCTTTCATGAATAATATCCAAGCTAGTGAACAATCTGGAATGTTAAACATTAACAAATTCTGAACTATTATCAATTTTGATGGTTTGAACCAAGGAACTAAAGTGAGTTTTCCCCATAATGAAGGAGTTTATCAACACAATACAAACATCACTCTTCAATTTGATAATAAACAACCACGACATTCTACTACAATCATTTACAACAATTAAGAATCTATTACCATCATGAGTAGGAGTGTTAATTAAGTCCTATGTAAGTATTTAACTTTGCCTAAGAAACAAATGGTTTTTTTTTGTGGAATTTCAGTTCATTCTTTATGTTTTTTTTTTTTTAATTTTGATGAGAATATGACTAGCCTATTCCTGAAAAAAGGTATATTTGAGGCACATTGTGGAATATTAGCAGCGCATGGAAGGAAACATGTACGTGGTATTAAGAATGAGAAAATGTTTGCTCAAGCATGTTCAAGTTAGTAGAGGGTACTCTTGGCTGTTGGCAAATACTATGTTTTGTTCAGTTCCTTCCAAGCTCAATTTCGTTTGTTTATTTGGGGAAAATGATAGCCGCTACTACATGCATATGTAGATTTCATCAACTCAATAACCTTAGTTATTGTACAAAATTCTGGCCCTTCTTATTTGGATTTTTTTGAACAGTGGCAAGTGAAGTACAATCTTAAATTTTAAAGTTGAAGCTTAAAATTTTTAAGTTTTTGGAGTTGTGTTTGTACATGCATTTTACTTTAAATTTCTGAAGTTTTGTGAGTAAAATGTCCAAAATAAAAAGGGAAGTTGAATAAATTAAAGGGATAATGCACAAGTACTCCCTCAACCTATACCCGAAATCTCAGAGACACAGTTATACTATACTAAGGTCCTATTACCCCCTTGAACTTATTTTATTAATAATATTCTACCCCTTTTAGGCCTACGTGGAACTATCTTGTAGGCCGAATGCTGGTTGACTTTTTCTTTCAAAGTAGTGCGACATAGGCCGAAAAGGGGTTGGGTAATAGGACCTTAGTATAGTATAAGCGTGTCTCTGGGATTTCAGGCATATGTTGAGGGGGTACTTGTGCATTTTCCCAAAATTAAATACCGGAGAAAATCCTGACAAATTGGTCAAATAATTATTTAAAGATATAGTCAATTAATTATTTAAAGACAATTTCTCAAAAGATATTTTCAAACAAACATTTACAGAAAAATTAATATCCTCTTAATCTACAACCAGATGCTAG
The DNA here is from genome assembly GCF_001406875.1 of Solanum pennellii. Classification (NCBI taxonomy): domain Eukaryota; kingdom Viridiplantae; phylum Streptophyta; class Magnoliopsida; order Solanales; family Solanaceae; genus Solanum; species Solanum pennellii. The sequence continues at coordinate 58,094,537 of NC_028644.1, forward strand.
TGCTATAAATAGTTGTCAAGTTCTTGACATATTTTCTATAAATTTTTCATACACCAAGCTCAATATTCTCCATCCTAGTTGATAGGTTTGTTTGTTAATTTTAAAAATAATGATATCTAGGTGTAATATTGTTGGTGTATTTTTCCTTGTTTTGGTCTCAATATTTGTTAATATTGAAAGTCGTAGTATCTCTCAATTCTTAATCCAAAAAACAAAAGGAACCAAATGGGCTGTCCTAGTTGCTGGCTCCAATGGTTGGACTAATTATAGGCATCAGGTTATCATCCTAAAATTATTTTTTATATGATATACATATATATAGCCTAATTTTTTTCATGATTCAATTCCTTGTAAACATTAATTTCTAGTCGTGATGATGGATAGATGACTGTATTGGTGTGAATGTTTTACGACAATGTGAATGTTTGACGTACGATTTAATTATTTGTGGTGACTTAAGTGGTATGATAATATCTTCATCAACATCTATCAGCTTTCTTGTATTTTGTGATTCATATGGCTACTGTTGATTGTTTATGTTTCATCAACATCTATCAGCTTTGATTTTACTTCAATTTTTCAATTATGATTTTATTATATAATATCAAATTACCACTAACTTGTAGTCTAAAATCAAGTTATTTTACAATAGTTTGTATTTAATAGACATACATTGATGAAGTCAGAGAGAGTAGTATCGTCCAAAAACGTGTAAAGTACCAAGAAATTCTCACCCAAAAAAAAAACAAGAAATGCGTTTAATCAAAATAAATAGGAGAAATAAGAACTATATACAAATGAAAACAATATAACATTAAAATACTCTTTTATAGTTGATAAATGATTTATAGTCAAGAGTGATACAAATTAACAAATTTGAAGAATATTTTTGTCCGTTTTAAATTTTGTGTCAAGTCAAACAATTCATCATAGCAACAAAAATGTGAATGTAACTTGATTATATGATTTCAGGCTGATGTGTGTCATGCTTACCAAATACTAAAGGCCGGTGGTCTTAAGGATGAGAACATCATTGTATTCATGTACGATGATATTGCAAACAATACAGAAAACCCTAGACCTGGTGTCATTATCAATAACCCACATGGCCATGATGTTTACAAAGGTGTCCCAAAGGTTTGTTCTTTTTGTGTTCAATTTCTTGGAATTTTTTCAAGATTAGAGTTTTTGTTAGCTTATGAGGGGTTTTCTTTTTCTTTTGTTGAGGCAGGATTATGTAGGTGAAGAAGTTAATGCTAACAACTTTTACAATGTCCTCCTTGCAAACAAAAGTGGTGTTGTTGGAGGAAGTGGGAAAGTTTTGAAGAGTGGCCCAAATGACCATATCTTCATATACTATGCTGATCATGGTGCCGCTGGATTCATTAGTAAGAATCTTCATTGCATTAAATTTGTTTACTCCTTCTGTCCCAATTTAAGGGTCTTACTTTCCTTTTTGGTTTGCCGAGTTTCATTTTATATTTAGTAAGTTTTTCAATTTTGATATTCCATATGCAAGTTTTAACACCACAAGATTAGAAAATCTTAAAATTCATGACACTTAAATTGGGACGCTTGGAGTAGTTATTATCTCAGAAAGTCAGTTTGTTTGTTGAAAAGAATTGGAATCAAGAAGAAATGTGACTTTCTGACATAATAAACTTATTAGTTGACTGATTGTGTGAGAAATGAGACCCTATTTTGAAGTTGTGAAAATGTAACATCCTAATAAGAAATTCCAAATCCCTATTTTGTCGTTGTTGTTGTGAATGTGTATAAGAAATTCATGTTAGGAACTTACCGTCTTATGACATAGTTAGGCAATTGGAAAATTAAGCTAATACTCGTTGCAAATCAAAACTTGCAATTTGTGATACTTTGAAACTGATTAGGATATGCATAATTATTTTCTTGTTTTTATTATTATCAGCAATGCCAAGTGGAGAATTGATTTACGCAGATGATCTATTTAACGTGTTGAAAAAGAAGCATGCTTCAGGGATGTATGACAGACTGGTAACTTGCTTGCTTTAGTTTTTCAGGCTTCCTTTCGCTTTGCGCGAATGTTTGATCAGTGAAATATAAAGTCTGTGTTTTGTGTTGGATGATGTTCAGGTGTTTTACCTAGAAGCCTGTGAGTCTGGAAGCATGTTTGACGGTATTCTCCATAAAGGACTTAATATCTATGCCATTACTGCATCAAAACCTAATGAAAACAGTTTTGGCACATACTGTGGCGATGGTACTCCTGATGATCCCTGCTTTGGTCAGTGTCCCCCTCCCGAGTTTAAGGGTGTTTGCTTGGGAGACTTGTTCAGCGTTGCCTGGATGGAAGATAGGTACAAATAACTTTTACATCCTTTGTTCTCATAGTCCACATTGTTAGGAAGGAGCATGCCAAGTGTAGATTCTTGTATTTTGTTTCTATAATTTACACTTGGAAATGAAGTATTATGTCAAACTAATTATTGTTTGCACCTATGAACAGCGATGTACAAGATCGAAAAATTAACACCTTGCATGGGCAGTATAGTCGAGTAAGAGTTTATACTGTTATGCTTTAAGCAATTTATTTGGGCAATACCTATGCTTTCTTTTATTCTATTTAAAGCGAAGACTTATGATTCCATTTTGTCGCTTAGGTTGCAAAAAGAACTACTGTCAATTTAACATATGGCTCTCATGTCACGCAATACGGGGATTTAGTGGTGAGTTTTGATCCTCTTGCCACGTATATGGGTGAAACTTCCAAAAATCACAGTCATGACTCTGTGGATGCAAAGTCATTCTCGACATTATCATCAAGAAATGTTGATCAGCGCAGTGCTGAACTTTTCTATATGTTCACCAAAGTAAGTTCCTACCTCTTTTTGATGGAGAATTCATCTTCCTACACATGATTTCAGCTATGTCTTTCCTTAATGTTTGCAGAACAAAAATGCTCCTGAAGGCTCCGATGAGAAATATGACGCTCTGGTGAAACTAAATGAAGTTTTAAGACAGAGAAGTCAAGTGGACAACAATGTAAAACATCTAGGGGAGCTTCTTTTTGGTGTTGAAAAAGGTAATGAGGTACTACATACCGTTCGACGTGCTGGACAACCACTTGTTGACAACTGGGATTGCCTTAAGTCCTATGTAAGTATTTAACTTGGCAAAAAAAAAACCAATATTTTTTTGTGCTTTTGTTAATATGATGAGAATGTAACTACTCAATTCCTGATAATAGGTGAAGATATTTGAGGCACATTGTGGAAGATTAACAGTTTATGGAAGGAAACATGTACGTGGTATCGCCAACATCTGCAATGCTGGGATTACAAGTGAGAAAATGGCTGCTATGTCTGCTCAAGCATGTTCAAGTTAGTAGAGGGTACTCTTGGGAGTAGGCAAATAGTATATTTTGCCAGTTTATATTATTGCTGCAAAATTTCTTTTAATTAACTGATAGTTATATTCAGAAATGCTTCTTAGAAGTGGAATCTTTGCCCAGTATCTCTTTACTAAAGCATTACTTTCTCAATATCAATGCATTTTGGCCTTTTTATGCATTTGCCAAGTCTTGTTCAGTCTTCTCCACTATTTTTAGTTAGCTCTGAGAAAACTTTATTTTTTTCCTCTTAAAATTAAACTGTCACAGTAAATTATACAAGTATGTATAACATACTCCTTGAGTCTCTTCAACTTTCCCATATTTGTTGTATTATATCGATCATATTAAATTATATAAATACTCTTGATTTGGAAAGGTTATGGGATCTCAAGGCAGGAATTAGAGTTAGTACCATTATACAGGTTTAATCTTTTATCAGTAATACTCAAATTTGAAGTAAGAATTATAGAACACTCTTAAGTGATTATAATAAGCTTTATCGATACTTTATCACATCACTATATGATTTTTCCTTGTAAGATAACTCTTGAGGGTATCTATGTTAGTATTTGAAACTTAGAGAAAAGATATAGTTCAACAAGAAGTTTTTTTTAAAATCATTTATTTTTGGATAATACATAAGGAATAGCAATAGAAACTTTTCAAAAGTTAGTAATTAAAGACCATACATATCGAATCACTATTGACTTTTCTTACAAAAAATATTCCCATAAAACAAGGACCACCTTTCCTTTAAAAACTGAAAATAATATTTAAAAAGGACCCATTAAACAAAATAATATCGAGAAATATCTCATTTTCTAGCATTCCTCCTTGAGATTTTTCTTGGATACTCCCAACTTAGCCCTTTGAATACCATGAAAACTTGCCTGAACCAAGTGTAAAAGCATATCCAGAAACGTCTTTTATATCATCAATGCTTCCTTCCCAATCAGTATCTGAATAACCTATCAATTGCTCTTTCTCTTCCTTTTTAAACAAATTTCATAATCAACAGCGCTCTTGATCATATAACTCAACTTTCACTTAGCGATGTCAACATGAACTTGACTTGGACCATGCACAAATCTTGAAAAAAGAATTGACGCTAACATGAGTTCAGGTCTTGTTGCTGTCAAATACAGCAAACTACCAATTAGACTTTTATAAATTGCTGGATTAGACTTATCACCTCCTTCAAACTTTGAAATCTTTTCAATGCATATTTTTTCTAAGAAATGAAGATTTCATTAGTAGCTTGATAAATCTTCATTCCTAGAAAGTAATCCATTTAACCTAATAAATCTGACATTTTAAACTTGGTCTCCATTTCTTGCTTGAACTGATTCATCGTACCTTCATTTCATCCTATTATAGAAGATCATCAACATAGAGTGAAACCACAAGCACATATAAAGTGACTTCGTTTCTTTCTGTCTCTGGTTTATCAATCAGCTTCCAAGTATATTTCATTCTTCTCTATCATACAAAGCTCCTACTTCATAGTTCCAATCCAAATTTTATGCCTTGGTACTTCTTGATAGGTATTGGATTCTCAGATAGTAACATTGCATCTTTTATGTATCTCACAGAGGAACTTGATCTCCAAAACTGGTGAATCGAGTGAGGATTTTCCGTCTGATTTTTCATCTTCTTTGAGATTTCAGAGCCAATTGATTGTGTCGCAGGTAGCGGATCGGCTGCAAGTTCCGAGAACTTGCATTATCTTTCTCAATTTACCCTTGTTCCAGTCCCAATGGGCATGCTCATCCACTGCAACATCTCTTCTGGTGGAAATATATTTTGTTTGCAAGTTGAAAACTATATGACCCTTACTCTGCGATGAATAATTAATAAAGATCGTCAATTTAACTTCAATTTTTTCAAGTTTGCTTCTTTTGCCCAAAGGAACATGAGAATAGAAAATCAAACCAAAGATTTTCCAGTGTTTCGCAGACAGTCTTATTCAACCCCGTGCCTAAATAGGAGTTTTTCCATCCACAACTTCACTTGGCAGCCTATTTAACAAATAAACTGATGTATAAACAGTTTCTGCCCAAAACACTTTGCAATGGTTTCGTTTCAAGCAAAAAACATTTAGCCATTTCAACAACAATCATGTTCTTCCTCTTCGAGATTCTATTTTTTCGGGTGAATAGCTTACTGTGAACTTCTAATCAGTCCTCGTATCTGCACAATATTTATTCAACTCGTTTGAAGTGTATTCACCACCATTATCCAACCTCAAAGTCTTTAACTTACAGTCACTCTATCTTTCTGCAAAAGAACTAAATTTCTAAGAAACTGAAAAATATCTGAGACTTTTTACTTAGAAAATACACGTAATTCATCCTTGTAGTTATAGATTACCGATAAAGCCCTTGCTAGTGGGAAGGTATAATTAGCATACTGCTACTGATATTCTCCCTCCGATATGAATAATCACCTCCTTTATGCGGTGTTCACTGTTATTGATTACTTCTTAAATAAAAGGCTACACTAATTGCATGATTCATCCTTGGAAACCTCCAAGCTCTTACTATTTTGATATGGAAATGTATTTCAGAGTTCAATATTAAGTATTTAAATTGATTTTTGCTTATATGAGGCACATAAGATTGAATATTATATCGTTTGTAAAAGGGCATTATTTCATCATTTTGATTATTATACTAGCATATTTTCAGACATGTCCTCATTAAAATTGTCATGGTTAAGTATTATTACTCATTGAGCTAGTGTATCACTCCTCGCTAATTGTTTTTACAGAGAACTCATGCGGTACTAAAGAGGATTTCATTAACTAGCAATTGTGATTTTGGTAGCATCTGGTGAGACCCGCATTGCTTCGCATGACAAGAGAACTATTGATTAGATATGGTTTATTTAGTTTCCTTAAAACTCTTAGAGTCGTTCGATTTGTCATTCCTTTGATTTGAGTCGTGATTAGAGTCCTTCATTTTGTAGTCAAGAGACTAGTTTGGAACTTCTTTTTCGTAATTTGGAGATGAATTGGTTTTATTGCGTGATCATTAGATCATTGATGTATATTATGTTGTGTTTGATAGTGAGATAGGGAAAATTAAGGATAGGCCTAAAAACAAAGAAAACTATGCCCGATTTTCTGTAGATTTATGTTAAGGATTGCTTTGGGATTCTTTCCCTTAGCGTCGATCACAGACCTAATTTGGGGCATGAAATTTTTCTTTGCTACTTTATCTCCTTCCATCCTTCTATTGTTTTTCACAAGTTGCTTGCCGTTATGTTGTGCCTGAAATGCCACTCTGTTATTTCATATCTATTATACTAAATCTTTATTCTTGGGCTTGCAACTTGTTGATCAGTTCTGCAACAAATCAAGTCTTCAAATCACAAGATTTTTCTATTGGTGAAATTTTGGACTCGAACCTTGCTGCTAAGCTTATTATCATCTTCTCCACCGCCTTTGAATCTAGAAAGGTTTCACCAAACAACCTTATTTTGCTAACAATATCCACAAGCTTTACAGTATACTCTTTCATAGTATCTCCTTCTTCCATGCTTTACATCTCAAATTCTCTTTGGAGTGTTAAAAGTTTGAAAATTTTCACTCTCTGACTTCCGTCAGGCTCTTCTTGTAGCTTCTCTATGCTTCTTTAGGTGTTTCAAAAGATATTATTTTTACGAAAATCACATCTGTAAGTGTTGAATGATAACATGTGAGATTCTTTGATTTCCTTGACTTCGCGTCTTGGTAAATCTTCATTTGTGCAACTATTGGATTTGGTCCAAAGGGAGGAGGATTATCTTAACAATAATCCTACATGTTGGTTTCTCCCCCAGCACATTAAATCCCTTAAGAACCTGAAATCCCCGAGGAAGTGTCATATAGACTTCTTCAAGTAAGTCACCCCTGAAAAAATGCATTAAAACATCTATTTGATGGACATGTCATTTATCAGTTGAAGCAAGGGCTAAGATACTTCTGACGATAACCATTTTAACCACTGGTGAGAAGGTCTCTTGGTAGTGTAGGCCCTCCCTTTGATTGAACCCTTTGCCAACTAATCTAGCTTTAAATCTATAAACCTCACCAGAATCTTGATATTTGATTTTAATGAACCACTTGCAACCAATAGCTCTATTGCGTGTAGGTAATGGAACAATTGTTTAGGTTTTGTTGGGATCTTGGTCTGCTATTTCAGCAGACATCGCTTCTACCCATCTAGGATCTGTACTAGCCTCCTCAAAGAGAAGGTTCCACATCAGTACCAATGTGCCAAAGAAATGCTTGATAGGAAGGGGTCAAATTTTCATAGTCAAGATAATGGTCAATGGAATAGATTGTCTTGGAGTCATGGTTGAGCTTAACAGAAGCTACATAGTCCTTCATCCATGAAGGTGCTTTGATGCACCTCTATCAGGCATAATTGGGGAAATAGTGGGATCAGCTCAACATGAACTGCTGGATCAACAAGAGCAGTGATAAGAGTAATGATAGCAGGATCAATGTATGAGGAAAAAGTGGTGGGAAGTAGCCTCCATGTAGTGGAAGCTGGAACAACAAAAGGGAAACACAGACTCTCTGAACATAACATCCCTATGGAGGTATTTAATGTGTTCATTATATCCCATGTGTATGACAACTACACCTCTAGGCTGAAATTTGTCCTGAATATGCATATACTTTGCAAAACATAAACAACTTAGGACCCTCATATGTTGCAGAGAAGGCTTTACTTTGTGAAAGGCTTCATAGGGAGACTTACCATGCAATACAGGTGCAGGAAGCCTTATAATGGTGTAGGCAACACCAAGAATACAATGACCCCAAATTCTTGTAGGTATGTGCCCTGAAATTTGAGTGCCCTTGTTATTTCTAGTTTATGTTTTCTCTCAGCAAACCCATTTTTTGGAGGAGTGTAAATACAAGTTCTTTGATGAATATTACCTAGGTTGGTGAACAATTTGTAACATTCAACACTAACAAATTCAGAACTATTATCAGTTTTGATAGTTTGAACCGAGGAATTAAACTGAGATTTCACCATAACGAAGAAGTTTATCAACACAACACGAACAGGGGTGGCTCGACAGTGTTAAAAAAAGACATGCGCCTTAGGCCCCCAAATTTAAGGGGCCTCATTTTTAATAATAATAATATGTTATAAGTTATTATTTTTTAACAAATATTGAATTCTACTTGTAGAAAAAGTTAAATTTTCATGAAAAATGAAAGAAATATTAGAAGAAATTTGACATATTTGAAGTACCATATCTCATGAAAATTATTTAAAATATAAATGGTTATATTATTAATTGAAAACTAGAAGAAATCAATAACATAAAAGTTATTAACAGCACAAATTTAAGGCCCCGTTTGATTTTCTCTTTAGGCCATCAATATACTTGAGCCGCACCTGAATACGAACATCACTCTTCAATTTGATAAGAAACAACCACAACATTCTACTACAATCAGTAGGAACAGTTACAAAGAATCTATTATCATCATGAGCGGGAGTGTCAATTAAGTCCTATGTAAGTATTTAACTTTTGCCAAAAAAACAAATGTTTTCTTTGTGGAATTTCAGTTCATTTTTTGTGTTTTTTTCTTTTGATGAGAATATGACTAGCCTATTCCTGAAAATAGGCATATTTGAGGCACATTATGGAAGATTAGCAGCATATGGAAGGAAACATGCATGTATGTGGTATCGTCAATATCTGCAATGCTGGGATTAGGAGTGAGAGAACGTCTTCTCAAGCATGTTCAAGTTAGTAGAGGATACTCTTGGCAGTTGGCAAAAACTATGTTTTGCTCAGTTCCATCCAAGCTCAATTTTGTTTGTTTATTTGGGAAAATAATGAAGCTTTTAGCTGCTATTACATGCATATGTAAATCCCACGAACTCATTAACATGAGTTATTGTACACCATTCTAGCCCTTCTAATTTAAATTTTTTTGAAAAGTGGCAAGTGAAAAGAGTGTATACAATCATAAAATTTTAAAGCTAAAGTTTAAATTTTTTGAGTTTTCGAAGTTGTGTTTGTACATGCATTTTACTTGAATTTTTTTGAAGTTTTGTGAGTGAAATGTCCTAAAAGCTAGAGAAGTTGAATAAATCAAATATCAGAGAAAATCCTGTCAAATTGGTCAAATAATTATTTAAAGATAAAATCAATTAACTATTTAAACATAATTTCTCAAAAGATATTGTCAAACAAATATTTACACAAAAATTAATATCCTCATAATCTATAAACCAAATTAATGCTAGTGCAATAAATTATTGTCAAGTTCTTGACATATTTCCTATAAATTTGCCATACACCAAGCTCAATATTCTCCATCCTAGCTTATTGGTTTGTTTGTTAATTTAAAAAAACAATGATATTTAGGTATAATATTGTTGGTGTATGTTTTCTTTTTTTGGTCTCAATATCTGTTGATATTGAAGGTCGTAGTATATCTCAATTTAACCCGAAAAACAAAAGGAACCAAATGAGATGTCCTAGTTGATGGCTCCCATGGATGGATTAATTATAGGCATCAGGTTGTCATCCTAAATTATTCTTTTCTTATATGATATATATAGATTAACAATTTTTTTATGATTCAATTCCTTGTAAACGTTAATTACTAGTCTTGATGATGGATAGATGACATTATTGGTGTGAATGTTTTACTACGATGTGTATGGTTGATGATTTAATTATTTGTGGTAACTGAAGTGATGTGATGATATCTTTATCAACATCTATCAGTTTTCTTGTATTTTGTGAATCATGTGGCTATTATTGAATGATTAAGTTTCATATAGGTTTTGAGATAATTGAATTTGATTGACCTACAACTAGTGCTTGAAGTTGATTCACACTGAACCACAAAAAGAAAAGAAAAATCAAGAAATTCACAAATGTAAAGTTGAAAAATCTAATACTTTTATTTGACTTAAAACTTTAAACTCTTTTTGTATTTGATAATATCAAATTACTACCAACTTATAGTCCCAAAACACATTATTTTACCATAGTTTGTGTTAAATAGGCATAAATTGAATGAAGTCACAGAGCGTAACAAAGTTCAAGCAAGTGTTAAGTACCAAGAAATTCTCACCCAAAAAAAAACAAGAAATACATTTAATCAAAATAGAAAGGAGAAATAAGAACTATATACCCACACTCTTTTTTTTTTATCTGGAACTCTGAAAAAAGTTACTTATATGATCTATAAAAAAGATTTGTCGATTCACTTAATATGGACTAAAGAAAATTACTCTAATCCAATTTAACACACTTTTTTAGCCTTTCAAAAAAAATTACCTTTCTACTAATGAAAACAATGTATGTTATTTCATAGTTAATAAATGATTTATAGTTGATCAGGAGTGATAAAAATTAACCAATTTTAAGAATATTTATTTTTGTTTTAAATTTTGTGTCAAGTTAAACAATTCATCATAGCTACAAAAATGTGAATTTAATTTGATTGTATGATTTCAGGTTGATGTATGTCACACTTACCAAATATTGAAGGCAGGGGCGGAGCTATGACATGGAAAGGTTGGTAATCTGACCAACCTTTGTTGGAAAATTCTTTCGAATATATATACTATATATCGACTTTCTTAGATATATATTAACATTTGAACAACCTTGACACTAAAGGTTGACAGCCCAACGGTTAAGGTTGTGCATAAGTATCACTGCATCCCGAGTTGAGCCCCACTGTGGTGATTTTTTTTCATAATTCTATTTTTTTTCTCTTAGGCAAAACTCGCCTGGGTTCGATCCCTGGCTTAAAATTTTCGTTTTTAAATATTTAGTTTCTCTTTAGAAGAAGTACAAAAATTATCCTTTTTAAGTTAAGAAAAATAAAAGGAAATTAATGGATTATTTTGGCTTTTCTTATTTTTTTAAAAAAAGATTAGATTCATAGTTGTCGTCTTTTCCTTTTAATTTGTTGTCTTCTTCTTTTCCCAAAAACTCTTTACAACTTTACACTTTACCTTTCTCTCTTTTAAACTTTCATACATATTTGCAAGTTTTAAGAAATTGAAATCTTTAATCATTGTATAAATTCATCCTCAACCGCCATTAAAGTGTGAATCGTGAAAAGTTATTTCTTAATTCTTTTTTCCTTTTAGTTTAGTTTTTTCTAATCATGTGTTGAAAGACTTGAATATCTTTATTTTTATGTTAGAAACTACTTTATTTATTTGGGCATCTCAACTATTTGGTATATTGTGGACGATTTTTAATAAGTTCAATATATTTGTTTACAATTTCAATTTGGAGTTCAATGAGTTTGGAGAAATATTTTTTTTAAGTACCCAAAACAAGTTTGGCGCCTCAAAATCATAATCAACTACGACAAGATGAAAATGTCAACCAAATAGAAATATCATCTCACTCTTTCCAAATTGAGGTATGACTTTTTTGAAGCCAATCTTTATAATCTAACCAGCAAGGCTTATTTTTTTACTTGTACTAAATATGAACACCCTTAATAAAAATCCTGGCTCCGCCACTGATTGAAGGCTGGTGGTCTTAAGGATTAGAACATCATTGTATTCATGTACGATGATATTGTTAACAATACAACTGTAGACACACAAATTTTATTGGATTTAATTCATACAAAATTTGGATTAAATCCATGTTTATTTGGGTTGAATGATTAATTTGGGTTTTACAAATAAATAAGTTAATTTTTATTAAATTCAAATCCAAGGTTCATTTCACCTAGAAGTCCAAACCCATTCCACGTGTCATAGTGACTAGGCATCCAAGACCAACAAGGTGACGCCATGTGTCCAAATAAGGTTGTAGTCCCAGTCAAATGCAAGACCGAATCAAAATGCGCCAAATGTCAAAATGACATCATTTGGCCAATCACAAGAAACCTTGTCCACTCCACACAACTATAAAATAAAGGATAGACATGACATGCAAGGGGGAGGAGAAAAGACTTCAACAAGCATTCTGCAATTGGAGAAAGCTACAACATCAACTACATAGCTCTTCGAAGGAGTGATCAACGAAGTTCTTCCCGGAGATCAACTTACAACGACGAAGCGCTTTCTGATGTTCTCGGAGATCAAATACATCTCAAGGAGGTCTACATAAGCTACAACATCAACTACATAGCTCTTTAAAGGATTGATCAACGGAGTTCTTCCCGGAGATCGACTTGCAACGATGAAGCGCTTTCCGATCTTCCTGGATATCAAATACATCTCAAGGAGGTCTACATCATCCTACATTCGAGAAATACACTACTGAAGGCCCTCGAATCACGGAGAAACTTGGGAGAGAAGAATCAAGAGAACAATAAAATTATAGACACAAGATTCATTAATAATATCATATTTTTATTTTATTTATTTTTCTTGCAATCGATTTTCAACGCTTATGAAAATTTGTTGCGAACAAATTTGGCATGCCAAGTGGGACCAGTTCTGCTCTTCATCTCTTCCTCCAACAAATACAAAAATAACAAGTTCAACTTTGCAATGGCCTTCATGAAGATCAATGATATTTCAAGCAAGGACTCTTTAGTTGCCACATTTTTTTATTTTAGTGATGTTGATCCAATCACTCGACGCAAGTTCAATACAAGTGCCTTGGATGAATCTGAATATTTCACCTCTTTGGAGATGCCAAGAAAGAGCAAGTCTCAAATGACATTCAAAACTGCAACCCCTGGGGGCAACATAGCATCAAAATTGTTTGATGAACTTTCTCATTCTGGCTTCAACTTTGGTGAATCTAAATGTTCAACAGATTGTTGAATTTCAACAAAGGTTAACTCCTTTATGGTTGACGCAACTGACATGGACGAGAAGTTTGCAATGATGGAGCAAACCATTGAGGCCTTGAAGAAGTCTATTGATGACAAAAATCTTCAAATCACGCAGCCTATGAGCAAGTTAGATCTCTACAAGTCTAAAGAGTCACATCACAATATAAAAACTCTAGAAGAGTTGTTATTGATTCTCTCACCAAGTCAATTGACTCTCAAAGCGCAAAACAGTTTGCTTCAGTTGCCACTCTAACAGTTCAACAACCACAAGATATGATCACAAACACAATTAAAGCTCAATATGGTGGTCTTTCACAAAGTTCCTTAGGATATTCAAAGTTGTATTCTAAGCGAATCGAGGGTCTACTAATGCAATTGGATATCAACCACCAAAATTGCAGCAATTTGATGGAAGGAAATCCAAGGCAACATATTGCCCAATTCGTCGAGTTTTGTAGCAGTAACATGATGATCTTCTTGTCAAGAAGTTTGTGCGTTTCTTAAAATAAAACGTCTTTCATTGGTATATGGACTTGGAGCCTGAATCAATTGATAGTTGGGGACAACTAGAAAATTAATTTCGGATATGTTGTAGCTCTGCGAGTCTAGTTTCAAAAAAATCAAATGGATCGCAATTTGAGTATTCCTACAATAAGATGAATTTTCTTCCAAAGTCGCGCTGAGTGGAAAAGGGGTGATGAAAATCAGAGTTAGAAAAGAATTTGAGCGGACTCATTTGAACTTGATGATACGACAATGTCAATACGGGTATATATATAGCTTTCAAAACAAGGAGAAACCAATTTTATTCCTACAAATTATGGAAAGTTTTCATAAGAATTAAATTATGGAAATTTTCCATGAGAATCAAATTATGGGAATCCCATAGAAACCAAATTATGGTAAGTTTTCATAAGAATTAAATTATGGAAATTTTTCATGGAAATTTTCCATGGAAATAAAATTATGGAAAGTTCCATAAAAAACAAATTATGGTAAAGTTTTCTCGGATACTACATTAAAAAGTATGCCCGATGGGGAATCGACTCGATATCATAAGAATTCGAATTTCTTGCTTTCTATTGAAGTGAAAGACTCAAATTTGCGTTGAAACCACGGGATCTCTATCACCAAGCCAAGCTTGTGGATGCGATCCTTACTCATTGAATTGGCGACCATTTCGTAGTGATGACCCAAATAAAAATATCACACTATGAAGAAGTATCAAACGATAAGTTTTCAAGAGCTTCAAACACTTTAAAAAATGAGTTGATAAACAACCGAAAGTCAGAAGACCTCTTACAGATTAGAGAATGTTGTCATGAAGACTTTGGTAAAGGTTGACCTTAACATATCGGCGTGGTCATGTCTCATGAAAACTTCAGCTTTCGTCGTCAAAATTCGGCAAACTACACGCAGAGAAGTCTTAAAAAAAGAAAGAAAAAAGAAAACACATTCATGACTACTTCAAGTCTTGTCGCCAAACTTCGGAAGGCCTCTATGTCGACAAGCCTTGAACTAGGGGGCATCTGTAGACACACAAACTTTATTGGATTTAATTCATACAAAATTTGAATTAAATCCATGTTTATTTCGGTTGAATGATTAATTTGGGCTTTACAAATAAATAAGTCTATTTTTATTAAATACAAGTCCAAGGTTCATTTCACCTTGAAGCCCAAACCCATGCCACATGTCATAGTGACTAGGCATCTAAGACCAACAAGGTGACGCCACGTGTCCAAATGAGGTGGTAGTCCCAGTCAAATGCAAGAACGAATCAAAATACGTCAAATGTCAAAATGACATCATTTGGTCAATCACAAGCAACCCTGTCTACTCCCTACAACTATAAATAGGGGATGGACATGACATTCAAGGGGGAGGAGAAAAGACTTCAACTAGCATTCTGCAATTGGAGAAAGCTACAACATCAACTACATAGCTCTTCGAAGGAGTGATCAACGAAGTTCTTCCCAGAGATCAACTTACAACGACGAAGCGCTTTCCGATGTTCTCGGAGATCAAATACATCTCAAGGAGGTCTACATAAGCTACAACATCAACTACATAGCTCTTTAAAGGATTGACCCGGAGATCAACTTGCAACGACAAAGTGCTTTCCGACATTCCTGGATATCAAATACATCTCAAGGAGGTCTACATCATTCTAAATTCGAGAAATACTCTATTGAAGGCTCTCGAATCACGGAGAAACTTAGGAGAGAAGAATCAAGAGAACAACAGAATTGTACTCACAAGATTCATTAATAAAATTACATTTTTCTTTTATTTATTTTGCTTGCAGTCGATTTTAACGCTTACAAAAATTTGTTGCGAACAAATTTGGCACGCCCAGTAGGACCAATTCTGCTTTTCATCACTTCCTCCTACAAGTACAAAAACAACAAGTTCAACTTTGCAGTGGCCTTCATGAAGATCAATGATGTTTCAAGAAAGGACTCTTCAGTTGCCACATTTTTTGATTTTAGTGATGTTGATCCAATCACTTGACGCAAGTTCAATACAAGTGCCTTGGATGAATCTGAATATTTCACCTCTTTAGATATTGTTGCCATGAAGACTTTGGTAAAGGTTGACCTCAACATATCGGCGTGGTCATTTCTCATGAAGACTTCAGCTTTTGTCGTCAAAATTCAGCAAACCTACATGCAGAGAAGTCTCAAAAAAAGAAAAAAAAAAGAAAACACATTCATGACTACTTCAAGTCTTGTCGCCAAACTTCGGAAGGAGTGATCAACGGAGTTCTTCTCAGAGATCAACTTGCAACGACAAAGCGCTTCCCGACGTTCTCGAAGATCAAATACATCTCAAGGAGGTCTACATAAGCTACAACATTAACTACATATCTCTTCAAAGGATTGATCAACGGAGTTCTTCCTGGAGTTCAACTTGCAACGACGAAGCATTTTCCGACATTCCTGGAGATCAAATGCATCTCAAGGAGGTCTACATCATCCTACATTCGATAAATATGCTACTGAAGGCCCTCGAATCACGGAGAAACTTAGGAGAGAAGAATCAAGAGAACAACAGAATTGTACTCACAAGATTCATTAATAAAATCACATTTTTCTTTTATTTATTTTGCTTGCAGTCGATTTTCAACGCTTACGAAAATTTGTTGCGAACAACAGCAAACCCTAGACCTGGTGTCATCATCAATAACCCACATGGTCGTTATGTTTACAGAGGTGTCCCTAAGGTTTGTTAGGTAATGAGGGCTTTTATTAGAGTGCTTGTTAGGTAATGAGGGCTTTTCTCTTCTCTTTTTGTTGAGGCGGGATTATCTAGGTGATGATGTTAATGCTCTAAACTTTTTCAATGTCAGCCTTTCCAATAAAAGTGGTGTTGTTGGGGGAAGTGGGAAAGTTTTTAAGAGTGGTCCAAATGACCATATCTTCATATACTATACTGATCATGGTTGCCCTGGAATGATTAGTAAGTATCTTCCTTGTATTAATTTTGTTTACTCAACTAATACACCTTTTGTCCCAATTTATGTTTCTTACTTTCCTTTTTTGACTGTCAAGTTTCTTTTTATATTTAGCAAGTTTTTCAATTTTGATAGTCCATATGCAAGTTTAACACCTTAAGATTTAAAAGTCTTAAACTTCATGATTCTTAAATTGGGACGGTGGAAGTAGTTATTATCTCAAAAGTCAGTTTGTTTGTTGAAAAGAATTGGAATCAAGAAGAAATGTGACTTTCTGACATAATAAACTTAATAGTTGAGTGATTGTGTGAGAAACGAGACCCTATTTTGAAGTTGTGAAAATGTAACATTCTAATAAGAAATTCCAAAATCCCGATTGAATGTTATACACTTGGTTAGAGAAATATATGGATAATGGGAAAATTTTCGTCTAATGACATAGTTAGGCAATTAGAAAATTATGCTAATACTCGTTACAAATCAAAGCTTTCAATTTGTGATACTTTGGAACTGATTAGGATATGTAGAATTATTTTCTTGTTTATCAGCAATGCCAAGTGGAGAACCGATTTATGCAGATGAACTATTTAACATGCATCAGAGACGTATGATAGAATGGTAACTTGCTTGCTTTAGATTTTTCAAGCCTTATTTCCCTTTGCTCAAATGTTTGATCAGTGAAATTTAAAATTTGTATTTTATGTTGGATGATATTCAAGTGTTTTACCTAGAATCATGTGATTCTGGAAGGACATAATATCGATGCCATGACTGCATCTAAACCTAATGAAGACAGTTTTGGCACATACTGTGGCGAGAGTACTCCTGTTGATAGCCTGTTGGGGTCAGTGTCCCCCTCCCGAGTTTAAGGGTGTTTGTTTGGGAGACTTCTTCAGTATTGTCTGGATGGAAGATAGGTATAAACAATTTTTATAATTTACATTTAGAAATGATGCATTATGTCAAACTAATTATTGTTGGCACCTAAGAACAGTGATGTAAAAGATTGAAGAACTAACACCTTGCATGAGCAGTTTATTCGACTAAGAGTTTATATTGTTATGGATAAATATTGCATATGTTTTAAGCAATTTTTTTGGGCAATGCCTATGTTTTCTTTTATTCCATTTTCATGAAAGATTTGTGATTTCATTTTATCACTCAGGTTGCAAAAAGAACTGCTGTCAAACTTTTTTTTGCATTTATGTAGTCTTGTTGAGTTCCATCCAAGCTCAATTTTGTTTGTTTATTTAGAAGAAAATGATGGAGCTTTTAGCCGCTACTACATGCATATATAGATCCATCAACTCATTAATCTGAGTTATTGTACATAACTCTAGCCCTTCTTATTTGCAAAATTACATAGTAAGTGAAGAGAGTTGTATACAATCATAATTTTATCCATATATTTGGTATGACTAGGGGTGGCAAAATGGATAAATAATATGGGTATCCATTCATATTACCCATTTTAAATGAATTGATATCCAACTCATTTAAAAATGGATAAAAACGAGTAATACCATATTATTCAGTTAAAAGTGGATAGTTAAATGGGTAAAAACAAATAAAAAAATGTGATATAGAATTGGATAGTAAGAAAGTTTATTTTTTAAAAAATAAATCTATAAAAAAAATAAAACTTTTTTTACATTTAATTTGGGAAAGGGGATGGTAGGGGTAGGGGTGAGGTGGGGCTGGTAGGGGGTAAGGGGAAGGGGCTAGTAGGCTGTGGGGGTGGAGGGAGGTCTAGGGAGCGGGTAGTAATTCTTTTTCAAAAAATAAAAAATAAAAAAAGTAATGATAAAATTAATAATTTTGTTAATTGTTTTTTGGGATGGAGTTGCTGG
>NC_028644.1:58113024-58133817 GCF_001406875.1 Solanum pennellii
CATTTGTATTTAATATTTTTATTTTTATTTTTCTAAAAATAAATTTACTATATATCATAAAAAATTACATAAATTTATTACAAATAAATATTTTATTAATGGTGAATTATTTATAACAAAAACTCTTCATATTTTTTTTTATTTATTTATCTCACTTGTAATAAAAGGAGAAACATAATTTATTTATTTTAGATTTTTTTTAATTTAAATTTAATTATTTTATTGTAAAAATATATTGCTTTATTTATACAAGTAAATATTTTTATTAATGTATGAACATTCATAAAAAAAAACTCTTTTATTTTTTTCTATTTGTTTATCTCACTCCTAATCATGAAATCATATTATTATTTTTTTTTTTGTATTTTAAGTATTTTTATTTTTATTTTTTAATTTATTCACTAGGAGTTACTATCCATGACTTGCCCCTCTTTAATTTTTACTTTTAATAATATTCATAACTCTCATAATTTTTATATCCATAACCTCAAAATTAAATTTATAAGTTTAAGATGTCTTATGATATTTCTTTATTTTCCGTATAAATTTTTATTAGTTTCATGATACACATACACAATTATCTTTTCTTTTTTCAACATATAGGTTTGATTTGTAACAGAAAAGAAGTACATGAAGGTAAGAAATACTTCATTGAAATTTTTATTTTTTATTTTCTCTATTTTTGTCTATATAAATTCGTATTTGGTTTGTGAATCAAACTAACATGTAAAAAAAAGTACATGAAATTAATAATATATCATTCTCAATTTCTTACTTTTCAATTTCCTTTATTTTTTCTATATAGATTTATATTTATTTCATGAAGATTCACGTACATAGTTATAATTTCTCCTCTTCATAATACTTGTTTGTAAATTAGCTAACATGTAACCAAAAAAAAAGTGAATGAAGGTAAGATATATTTCATTCTAAAGTCTTTCTTTTTATTTTTATGTACTTCGACATGCTTTCTTAATATTTTTATATTTGTATTATAATTTATCAAGTAAATATAATTAAAAAAATCTCTGTAATTCTTCACAATGTTTTGTCCGTATGCAATTGCTATTTCTAATAGTTAGTTTTCCAGATATAATATAGTTTGATTATAATATTTGTTAGATTTCAAGAAATAATTATTATTAGTATTGTTATTACTATTGAAAAGATAATATACAAATATATTAAATATAGTATATATTTCGTTCTTCCTTTTGACATAATTATTTTTAATTGGTATATGATTGTTTTACTCAGTTGGTTGCATATATGAAGAGTTTGACAAATGGATCAAAACATGATGGAAAAAAATGAAGCATAATTAGAGATTATTTTTTCACTTTGAATTGTATTAGCAACTTAGTTGCTTTTGCTAGAGTTTTTTAAATTTTGATCTATATAAATAATTTAGCTAAATGTATTATATTGTGAATGCTAATCATTTGATCCTTTAGTATTCTATTTTCTCTTTGTTATTAAAAAAATATATAATTATTTCATTTTAACAACAACAACAAAATTTATGATGATTAGTTTCATTTTTATTATAATTATAAAAATTAATTGAAAAATATATTATTATTTTCATGATGTCATTTTTTGCGTATGTAACAATCTATCACCGTTCTTTTTGCTTTGAAATGTATTTATAATCTTTATGTGGTCACCAATTATTATATTTTTTGTGTTCATTTTTTGTATTTTCCCCCCTTATTTTTATTTTTTTATTAAACAAATAAAATCAATACATAATTAGTAATACATTTAGTGGCTAATAAAATTATACATTTGAATTATTTATAACTCATGTCTCTTCATCTTACTTGTAACGTTTAATATTAAATATGAATCATAACTTTATATGCTTCATTTTTCGTAAATCTTATAAGTATTTAATTAATGTTTAAAAAATTATAATAAGCAAATGTAATAATAAAATTTTAAAAAAAAAATTTTGTTTTGACGACGAGAAGAAATATTAATATTATCTATATATTCGATACTAACTTAAATATTACATATTATTATCTTATAAATATTTTATATAGTTGAGCGAAGCACGAATAATTTCACTAGTTAAACAAATAATACTATAAATATATAAATAAAGGGAGCCAAAGTCCTGATATACGATTTCATCTCGTAATTTGAAATTATGAGATAAAATTTCAATTTTTTCAAAAACTTTAATTGGTAGATTTCATATAATAATTTTATAGCTTTTAAATACAAGACTCGACTGATAGGTTTATATTTTATAAATCAAACACATTATTTATATCTTACATATTTTTTGTGATAACTTAAAAAAAAAAAAAGAGGAAATATTTACGAAATATAAACATGATTATATAGTTACTAATGATATAAAGTATAAACGATGTTTAATCGATTAAAAAGTACTGTACTATGCTACTATTCATGTTCAATTTTATTTTTAATTGAACTAAACTTGGATCAACAAATATTTTTTTTTATTAAAATAGCTTTATGATAATATATTATACTTTTTGCTATTAACTTTCACATATTTATTAAAATAGTTAAAGAGATGTTGAGACAATTTTAGTAATTTTCAATAATTATTCAATTTTATCTACTACGGCTTAGCTGCTATTGTGCCAAAAAAGAAAAAGAAAAAAGGAACCAATTATAATCAGATACTAAACATTTTTAATCTTATGACTGTAAATTCAAATCACCAAAAAAAAAACTAGTCCCCCAAAACCGTCCAGATTCTAACAATGAAAAAGACTTTAGGTAACTAAGTATTGCTCTATTTGTATCATTTTATATGAGCTAATTTGATTCGATATAAAATTTAAAAAATAAAAAATAAAATATAAAATAAAATTTTATATAATTATAAATTAGTTAACTAAGAATAAAATAAATAATTTATAATTGAATTTTACTTAAGGTAAAAATATATTTTTCTTTGAAATTGATTAAAAATAAAGTAAATTATATAAATTAAAATCGAATAATGAAAAGAGAAATAGCAAAAGGAGAGGCTGTATCAGCAGCTACGCAAGAAGCTTCAAAATTTATATTGGTCCCACTTAATGGGACTCATCAACTACACTATCATCTCATCACTATAAAGTCAAAAAGAATCACAGCCGTCCACGTGTCTCACATGATATTCTTTCAACTCTATAAATGTGTACATATTCCTTACAGAACCTTTTCCATAATTACAACACTCTTCCTTTTTTCTTTTTTTTAATTTTAATTGTATTATCAGAGCTCGGATAATATATTATATAGTTTCTTGTTAGTTCACAAAAGCATATACTAAAGTCAATGGAAGCCGTAATAAACTATATATAAGCTGAGGTGCACGCTAACATGTCACCATATCTTGTCATTTGATATGGATTTTTTTAATGTAAATAAAGTTGAAATTTGACTATTCTGAATTCTATCGGCGTCTCGAACATGAAATTTCTGTTCAAGAAAGAATAAGCCTATTATATATGAATTTATTAAACCTATCAAGAAAAGTTTATTATAATGCAAGAGGGGTTAGTTGATTTAATACTATTCTGTGGTGTAATTAAGGGGTCATTTTCTTGTTTCTGAGTAGCAAGGTCTTTTACTTGTATGACCTTGCTAATATATGTGTTAGATGTGCGCGGACATACTAATATCTAATCGTTTTAAAATACTCCTGCAAATACTGGACGTAATGTTAACATATCAATAACAACTAAGTGTTTATTCTAACTAGTTGGTTACATATGTATGGATCATTCCTTTTCGTTGTTTTGATAAATTGAATTCGAGATTGGCTGAGAAAAAAACATATCTTGATTATGGGAATCCACATGGTTATTTATAGATTGTTAATATGTAGCTATCAACTAAAAGAGAAAATTTTGCAGCCATAACACAAACTGGCAAAACATAGTATTTGCCGACTGCCAAGAGTATTCTCTACTAACTTGAACATGCTTGTGCAGACATAGCAGCCATCTTCTCACTCGTAATCCCAGCATTGCAAATGTTGGCGATGCCACGTACATGTTTCCTTCCATAAGCTGTTAATCTTCCACAATGTGCCTCAAATATCTTCACCTATTATAGTAGTCATATTCTCATCAAAAGAACAAAAAAAATGAACTGAAATACCACAAAAAATAGTCTTTTTTGCCAAGTTAAATACTTACATAGGACTTGAGGCAGTCCCAGTTGTCAACAAGTGGTTGTCCAGCAGGTCGAACGGTATGTAATACCTCATTACCTTTTTCAACACCAAAAAGAAGCTGCCCTAGATGTTTTACATTGCTGTCCACTTGAGTTCTATGTGACATAACTTCATTTAGTTTCACAAGAGCATCATATTTCTCATCTGAGCCTTCAGGAGCATTTTCGTGCTGCAAACATTAAGGAAGAACATTACTGAAATCATGTGTAGAAAGATGAATTCTCCATTAAAAAGAGGTAGGAACTTACTTTGGTGAACAAATAGAAAAGTTCAGTACTTCTCTGATCCACATTCCTTGATGATGATGTCGAGAATGACTTTGCATCCACAGAGTCATGACTGTGATTTTTGGAAGTTTCACCCATATACGCGGCAAGAGGATCAAAACTCACCACTAAATCACCATATTCTTGGACATGGGAACCATAGTTACGATATGTTAAGTTGGCAGCAGTTCTTTTTGCAACCTAAGTGACAAAATGAAATCATAAATCTTCCATGAAAATGGAATAAAAGAAAACATAGGCATTGCCCAAACAAATTGCTTAAAGCATAACAGTATAAACTCTTACTCGACTATACTGCTCATGCAAGGTGTTAGTTTTTCGATCTTGTACATCACTGTTCATAGGTGCAAACAATAATTATTAGTTTGACATAATACGTCATTTCCAAGTGCAAAATTATAGAAACAAAATACAAGAATCTATACTTCTTTCTGACAATGTGGACTACGAGAACAAAGGTTATAGAAATTGTTTATACCTATCTTCCATCCAGGCAACACTGTACAAGTCTCCCAAGCAAATACCCTTAAACTCGGGAGGTGAACACTGACCAAAGCAGGGAGTATGAGAAGTACCATTGCCACAGTATGTGCCAAAACTGGCCTCATCAGGTTTAGGTGCAGTCATGGCATAAATATTAAGTCCTTTGGGGAGAATACCATCAAACATGCTTCCAGACTCACAGGCTTCTAGGTAAATCACCTGAATATCATCCAACATAATATACAGACTTTAAATTTCACTGATCAAACATTCGCGCAAAGGGAAAGACTAAAAGCATGCAAGTTACCAGTCTGTCATACGTCCCTGAAGCATGCTTCTTTTTCAACACGTTAAATAGTTCATGTGCATAAATCAATTCTCCACTTGGCATTGCTGATAATAATAAAAACAAGAAAACAATATGTATATCCTTATCAGTTTCAAATTATCACAATATGCAAGCTTCAATTTAAGTGTCACGAAATTTAATACTTTTTAATCTTGTGGTGTTAAAATTGCATATAAAAAATCAAAATCGAAAAACTTACTAAACATAAAAAGAAACTCGACAGACCACAAAGTAAAGTAAGATATTTAAATTTGGGACAGAAGGTTGTATTGGTTGAGTAAACAAAATTAATGCAAAGAAGATACTTACAAATAAATCCAGGGGCACCATGATCAGCATAGTATATGAAGATATGGTCATTTGGGCCACTCTTCAAAACTTTACCACTTCCTCCAACAACACCACTTTTGTTGGCAAGGATGACATTGAATAAGTTTATAGCATTAACATCTTCACCTACGTAATCCTGCCTCGACAAACATAACAAAACCCCTCATAAGCTAACAAAACTCTAATAATCTTGAAAAATTTCCAAGAATTTAAACAAAAAAGAACAAACCTTAGGGACACCTTTGTAAACATCATGGCCATGTGGATTATTGATGATGACACCAGGTCTGGGGTTTTCTATATTGTTAGCAATATCATCGTACATGAATACAATGATGTTCTCGTCCTTAAGACCACCCGTCTTCAGTATTTGATAAGCGTGACTCACATCAGCCTGAAATCATACATTACAATCAATTTTTTTATATGCTGCCTGCTATTAATATTAATACAAAGTTTAAAACAGAAAACAACATTATTAAAATTTGTAGACTATGTCTATAAATCATTATTAACATTAAATTCAAAGAGTATTTTTTTAAATTAAATTATTTTCGTTTGTAGAAAGTTAACCTTTTTTCTTTAACGGATTAAAAAAATGTGTTAAATTGAAACAAAGTGGGTACATTGTTCTTATTTCTCCTTTTTACTTTAATTAACACATTTCTTGTTGTTGTTTTTTTTTAGTTTGGGGGGTGGGGGGATGAGAAATTCTAGGTACTTAACACATGCTTGGACTTTATTACTATATTTGTCCCTATTTAGTTGTTCACTTTATAAAGACACACATATTAAGATAATAATAATTAACACAGTGAAGTTACAAACTTACCCTTATTAAATATGATTTCAAAAAGAATGAATAATAACTATGAATTATTCAAGAAGTTTAAATGATGGTATAATAAGGAAAAAAATTGTCCTTTCTTGATTTGTCAAATTTGACAAGTAAATAGGGATATTTAAAAGAGGAATTATGGACAAGTAAAATAGGGACAGAGGGAGTAGTTTCTCTGACTTCGTTCAATAGATGTCTATTAAATACAAAATGTTGAAAAATAACAGAATTTAAGACTTCAAGTTGGTAGCAGTTTAATATCTTTCTAATGCCAAAAGAGTTTTAAATTCAAGTCAAATCAAAATGTCAGATTTTTATATTTATAAATCAAATCAAATCACTTATAGTCGGATTTTTCAAACTTCAATTTTTTGTGGAATTCTTGATTCTTTTTTTTGGTTCAATGTAACTCATCTTTAAGCAGTAGTTGTAGGACAATCTAATTCAATTATATCAAGACCTGTCTAACCTTAAACAGTCAATAATAGATCCACAAAATACAACAAGTTGATAGATGTTGATGAAAATATTATCAAACCACTCCAGTCACCACAAATAAATCGTCAAACATTCACATCGTCGCAAGCCAATCAAACCAATAATGTCATTTATCCATTGTCAAGACTATGAATTAACGTTTACAAGGAATTGATTCATAAAAAAATGTTAGGCGATATATATTACATAAAAAGAAATAATTTAAGATGATAACCTGATGCCTATAATTAGTCCAGCCAGCGGAGCCAGCAATTAGGACTGCCATTTGGTTCCTTTTGTTTTTTGAGCTAAGAATTGAGAGATACTACGACCTTCAATATTAACAAATATTGAGACCAAAACAAGGAAAAATATACCAACGATATTATACCTAGATATCATTGTTTTTAAAATTAACAAAGGAACTAATCAACTAGAATGGAGAATATTGAGCTTGGTGTATGACAAATTTATAGCAAATATGTCAAACAACTCAATTATTTATTACACTAGCTTTTGCTTAAAGATTATGAGCATGATAATTTTTCTATAGATGTTTGTTTGATAAATCTTATAAGGAATTATATTTAAACTTTTATTTGACCAATTTTATGATAATTTTTCTATAAATATTTGTTTGATCATATCTTATTAGGAATTATATTTAAATCTGTATTTGACCAATTAGGAATATCAATATGGGCTGGCCCACCCCATACGTCCATTCAGGCTCTGATATTTTACGGGTCAAGCCGAGCTAGTCCATTTTTGGTGTAAGCTAGAAAATGGTCGACCCAACTCACAAGTACGTGGGCTATAGGCTTGCTGGGTAAGTTTACTTTTTTAAAAATTATATATATTTCTATTATCTATTATATAGAAGAGCCAAGTAGAGGACAACCAAGGACAATTTTGTCATTTCACAAATATTCTAGAATGTTTATTTTTATGTTATGACACCAAAAAAAGTGGTAATAGATTTATAATAACAATATAACCAAATATCTATTCTTAAATGACATGTGTATCCTAATGATTTGACATTTAATTTGGATCCACATTTTCAATAGATTTTTTTTTGTGTGTGAAATTTTCATTAAACCAAAAATATCTATTAAACAATGGCATTTTAGTAATTTTTATATTATTCAAGGGTGAAGTAATAATTGTATAATTAACGACCAAAATGAAAATCTAGAAGAATCCATACATGTCTTTTACTTTTAAAATTGCCCCATAAAGATATTTATATAATTGTGTTAAAATGAAGAGTTTCTATTAATTAACTTTTTACAAACAATAATAAAAGCTAAACTTGTTTTAACATGTTTTTGAAAGAAAATTTTGAACTAATTTAAAATAAAATGTGTTTGAATAGTTAACCTTTTTATTCCTAAAAATACTTTAAAGAATTATTGCATAAACATATTTTAAATATTTTTTACAAAACATGATCACTAAATTTATATCTTGATTATTAAAATAATCTTTAAAATGACGTATCAATATTTTTAATTAATTTGAAGATAGATAAAATTATATTTACGTGACCAAAATAATGAACAATGTTTAACTATTTAATAGGGAAAATTTTTATACAATATTTTCTTATATCAAATATGATAAAATATTTGACAGGGAAAATTTGACATTAGAAAAAATTAATATAACAAATTCTAAGGAATATTAAAATACAAACTAAAGAAAAATGAGTAGTTAAAATATAAACAAAAAACAAAAAATAAAAATGTCAATAGAAAAGGGCTTGAGAAATATAGAGGAAGAAAAAAATTAAAAAATAAATAATAACTTGATAGTCTCATTTGGAACTTCTGTCACCGGACTAGTAGGTGTTTCTTCTAACTCCTCTTCTCCCAAATCAGCTTCTACTTCTTCACCTGAATTTTCATCAACATTAGGATTAATATTACCATAACATCATTCTAAATTTTCGTGATCGAGTTGAACATTTGAATCAATATCATAAGAAGTATCATCAACATAAGTAGGATCATTTATGTTAAATCTAACTATACTCGTTGATTTAGATGAAGTACCACCACTTTTACTACTCTTTTTTTCTTTACTATTTTTTTTACCAAAATTAAATAATTTAAAAGGTCTACTTTCTTCGTTATCTTGTGCTTTCTCTTTTTCGTTGCCGCTAATTTTTTTGCTAGAACTCATACTTAATTATATATAAAGTGTAATATAAAAATAATAATAACACAAAAATAATGACGAAAAATAAAATATAAATATTATGAAACGAATGTACCAAACGTCTGCGTTAATAGCAGACGTTAAACCGATTGTTGAAGCTTGTGGTTTATTGTAACTTGTAATTTGAAACTCCAACCAATACTTGATAACAAATATGAGATAATATAATTATATATATTGATATAATATGAAAATTGAAAATTGAAATATATGAATTATAATAATATGAGAATTAAAATGGATTAGAAATTAAGATTGACACTTGAGAGTTGAGAGGATATAGAAAAATAGATGAGAGAAATGAGAATAGATGATTTGTAAGAAATAGTAGGGATAGGTGTATTTATAATATTAAAAATAGATTAAAATGTAATTATTATAACTTGAGGGTTTAAAAAAAAGTTTTAAAAATAGGGGGGTGATAAAGGCTGGTAGGGGGCGTTTGGGAACACAAAAATGACAAAAATCCGTTGGGGGGCCCAATAGCCGTTTCCCCAACGGATTAAAATGGTAACTTTTTGAAGATTAAAAAAAAAAAGTGGATCCCGCGAACCGATCGATTCACCGGGCCGGATCGATCGAGACGCCGGGGTGATCCGGCCCCTGACCGGTCCCCTCATCCCCCATCCCTTAAACCCCCTGAACATAAGGGGATGGGCCGGGCGGGACGCGGGCCGGGCGGGATAGCCCGATACCCCTGCCACCCGTACTCTTAACCATGATGAAAACTTCAAAAGCCTCTAAACAACTAATCAGAAGAAGAAACATTTTCTGAATCGTATGCAACAAAAAAAATGAATGTTCTTAAATGTAACTGTTTTTAATCTTTACATATATATATATATAAATCAAAATTCACTTTAACCCATCATTTAATAAACCCCTTTTCGTGTCAGGTTAATCCCTTTGAAGTTTTTTATTTTTATTTTTAAAATTATTTATATAATATTATATAATTATTTGTGATATATGTTTGTATTTTTGTCTGGTGACTAATTTCATTGAATTCTTTATTTTATTTAAAAATATTTATATAATATTATATTGCTACTTGTGATATGTGTTTGTGTTCTTGTTTTGCAAATTGAAAACAGATGACTATCAAATGGAATCATAGGTGAACAATAATTTTATCTTATTTTGTTTGGTAAGTTATTTATTATTTTTAGTTGATTGATATGATCTTTTTTTGTTTTATGTTACAATAACATTGTTACTCTCATCTTCTTCTAAATGTTTATGAAATTTCTTGAAAAAAATAAACAAGTACTATTGAATTCTTGTGTTAATTATTTACTATATTAATAATGTGTTTTCTCAATCCTTTATCTTGTATTATTCTATATGATATAAACATAATTTTGTTGCTTAGATGTCGACGGCTAAAGTTAAAAATATATCAGTAATAACATGTTATTTTATTATAAGTTCTACCAATTATAATTATACTTGTATACAAGAAGAAAATTAAAAATATTCCAAAATCCTTTACTTTCTTTCAAATTTTTCATTGATATGACCAGAGATATAAAAAGTCAGTCATCTTCTCAAGAAATTGAAAATCTATGTCCTACGATCCTATATATGTGTGTGTGTTTGATTAATGAACGAAGTAAAATTAAGTTTAGATTTATACTCATTTCAATATGAATACATTATATTTTTATTTTAAGTTCATCTTTTTCTTTCGAGAATCAGCTTTAAAAGAAAATATAAATTATTTCAATTTATATAGATTGTTATTATACATAATTCAAGTATTTCTAAATAATTAAAAAATTTAAATTAAAGAAAATGCATAATTATTTTTTCTTTTGGTTAAAAGAGGAGATAGTGTATCGTAATATTATACATCACATAAATATTATGCATAGCTTAAAGCTTAAGAAATAATGTGTTCAAAATTCAAGGCTAAAAAAAGTTTTAATAGTCTTGATATTCGAAAATTAAGGAAAAATTAAAAAAATTGATAATATTTTTATAATGCGCGAAGCGCAAACTAATTCACTAGTAAACAATAACTTTGAAACTATTAAATTCAATCAGTTAACTATGGCATATCTTTATTGAGATACTAAGATTGAATTGGTAAATGACTTAGAAACAAAATATTATTAATATTTTTTTCAATAACTAACTAATTTTACAATCAAAGTAAACATTTACAACACATAAAACTTAATAAATGTATATAAATATTTTATAGGAGTAGTGATATTTGATTAGTGATTAACTTATGAATTAGTCATTACGACCTAATTAATATATATATANGCTTGCCATGGGGAGGGGCTCTAGCAAAACGCCTAGAGACTCAAGCGTGAAACTTAGTTTACGAGACTTACGCTCTAAGCACCTGACTGTATGCCCTAAGTACGCCCAACGCTTGGGGCTCATCCAATAGATCTTACACAAATTATGTGTTAAAGTCTTTAATTAACATTGTTGATCCTCATAATTCTTGAATAAATGAATGATACATAGCTTTTTAATTTATAAAGATAACAAGATTGAGAGTAACTCAACAACAAATGTAGTATCACATATTCACTATTTGGTAACACTATGAAGGTAATTATATATTACGTGACATTTCTCTTAAAAATATGTAGTGAAATTTTACTTTTTACACTTATCATTGGTCTTCATGGTTTTGTCATATGTCTCAAAATTGTCATATTTTATTTAAATATTTGAAAGTAATTAATTTTATTTTTATTCATGAAAGAGTGATGTTAATACTATAATACTTGTAAGTTTATTGATTATTTTCTTTTAAAGTTGGGGGGAGGGGGTAAATTGTATAGTATGATATTTCTCAAATAGTAATTATAATATTTTTTTTCTTTATTATAGATTATCAATACTTATCTCAAATAAAAATCATAATATAATTTCTATATATTATAGGTTTTTCACAAAAAATTTATTTGTAAAATCATTAAAGGAATTTAATTAGTAATAAAACTATAAAAATGAATATACATGAGACTACGCCCTGTAGATCCATGAGACTTACGCTCCGTATCTTGGGACTTACGCCTCGCCCCGTACTGTATAAATGTTTTGCTTCACGCCCCCGCGTTTTAAAACATTGGTTAAATCGCTCCGTATCTGTGCAGATTCAGGTACTTCGAATCATCAACAAGATATTCGCTGAGATCACATCAGTTGCTTATCAGCTTTTGGTGAGGCCTCCTTGCTTTTAGAGGACTCTAGTTTTATGATTTGTTAGTAGTAATTCTTTGATGTGTGATGGGTTTTTTTTTCCGACACCTATCTCTATACAGTAGCTTCATAAATAGACAGTTTATGTCAGTCTTGCATTATTCAATTTTAGATGCTTTATTTAAAATTTCTATGTTTGATACTCATTATTTTTAGATAATTTTAAGATTTAATAAATTGTTTTTTAAAATAATTCTTCAATTTTGATGTTTGTGTATGCTTAGTTTAGTTTTTCGCCTATAGTTAGCCAAGATGAGAATTTACTTGGAGACCAATAATGATTCTCAAATGCCGATCGCGTCTATGGTGTAAATTTGTATCGTGACAAAAGAAATGTTGGGGGAGGAGGCGGAGGAGAAAGAGAAGGAAGAGGAAAACGTGGAGGAAGAAGATAGTTATGAGCGACGATGATGATGTAAAAGTTGTTCAGTGTATCTAGCATTTTATTGCAATGCTTCTCATTCCTCTATCACCCTTAGTTTTCTCTTCTAATACATTTTTAACTTAGTTTTCATTCCAGTTAATTTTATTTCTAGTACATTTTTATCTTAGTTTTCATTGTAGTTAATTTAATTTTTCTCACATTCCTTTTATATTTTCCCTTCTTGTTAATTTTATTTTTCTCTAATTTTATTTAGAGTGATTGATGAATTTATTAAGTGAACTCAATTTGTTTTCTTCTATTTTGGTTCATTCTGTTTTCTCTTTTATTTTATTTTAAAGTTCTTGATAAATTTATTATATTTGTATAAGCGATTTGCTAGATAGAATACAAGTAAGAAGTCACTCTTAAATCACTTAATTACACTTTTTAAATTCAAATTCGTATAATTCATTACTTAGTTATTATTGTAGTGTTATGATTATAACAACAAAAAATAATGGCTTATGAGTTGTGAGGGCACAAACAACAGTTATCTTTTATTGCATTTTATCCTTAGTTTTAACGCTTTAATTCATTTTATTTTCCCTGGTTCATTTTATTTTATAGTTGTTGATAAATTTAACAAGTGAACTCACTTTTCTTTTCTACTTTGGTTAATTTTATTTATTTTTATTTAATTTAGAGTTTTTGATGAATTTGTTACACTTTTTATAGGTGATTTATTCTGAGCACATATCCAACATATTTCTGAATATCTTGATGCAACTTAAAGGCAAGATAAAAGATTTATTTTTTTCTGTACAAATGATGTGGTGTAATTAATTCACATATGATTTGGTATTACAGTTGCAACAATGTATATATAGGACAAGGTGATGTGATATATTTCTTTTATGGCCTTAAATTGATTTATCCTTTTTTTTCAATCTTTTATTTTTACTTTTTTCCATTTTAAAATTAATTGTGATATTGTAAAAAAAAGTCACTCTTGAATCATTTAACTACACCCTTTAAATCTCTATCCCTATAATTCATTGATTAGTTATTATTGTAATGTAATGGTTTAAGCAATGAAAAGTTGTGGCTTGTGAGTAAAGGTGTTCACAGATCGAAAAAAATGATCCAAATCAAAATATCGAACCAAATCAAAATAATTAATAAATTTTTATTTGGGTTTGATTTGGTTTGATTTAGATTTTTGAAAATCGGTAGTATTTGTTTGTTATGGTCTATTCAATAAAAAATCAAAGAAATAACTGAACTGATACATTATATACACATATTTCATTGATGTATACATACTTAATATATTGTTTTTTATAAACAACTTTAAAGATCATGCATGTGTTTTCATCAAAATTTATTTATAATTTACTTATTGATAGCAAAATTTTCTTTATAATTTACTTACTGGAAGCAAAATGTCCAAGGTGAAGACATTCAAAACACTCAGTAATTTCAGTCATTCTAACTATTTTTCGTTTTGAATGACTTATTGTCACTTTTTTCACATATGAATGAATTGTTTCTTTTATTTTTATGTATGGCTAATAATCGAATCTCTAAACTAAATTAAACCCAAACCAATAAATGTATATTATATTTGATTCGGTTTGATTTGATAATTTCAAAATCGATTAAATAAATTAAACCCCTGAGGGCTACAAACAACCGAAAATGAGAAAACAAAGTCATTTTTCTTTCAAAAGTCATATTAGAAAACTGATAATGTCAAATTGTCAATCTTAAATCTGGAATTACAAGGGGCTTTATTAGGAATGTTTTTCATATTAACTTTATCTTAAATTTTGGCTATTAATCATGCGGGTGATGAATCAATGTTTTATTCTAATTTCAATTGAAGAGCATTCCAATATGAAGATTACTAAAATCAGAATTAAAGTTTATATATACTTTATAGGAGTGTTCAAATAGTACAAGTTAGATAACAAAACTACTAAAAGTATAGTCATAAAAAATCGTGTTTCTTCTTTGTATCCTTGGGATGAGCATTGAACACTTGAAAGTTGAGTACTGATGAGTAATTCAATTAAGTCAACTACATAGTATTGCGATAGTTGCAGAATTTCTGGTTATTATATATCCAGAAAAACATTACACTAAAGCAGATGCTAGGCAAACTTCATGGATATGAATAAATATCAGGAATAAGAAGACACTACGACCAACAAAAGAAGCCCTTCAATATCAGCAAGTACCTCGGAAGCCAACAACATTTTCACTGTGTTTTCAAGCATTGGCGACCATCCCTTCATGGAAATCAGTTGGTAAGCTTACTTCTCCGTCAGTTCCTTCAGAATCTGCTTTTACCTCGAATTTTGGTGATCAACCATACATCTTCCTTTTGGCTTCCCTACGGGCTGCTCTTTCTTCCAACTTCACTTCCTTAAATTGCTCTTCAAGTTTTGTTTCTTCTTCGGGTGTAAAGAAAACTACCTCCATTTTCCCAAGCTCCTCGTACAACTTCTCAATCTTAGCTTTCCAGAACAGGCCTAATTCAGTGTCCATCTCATGGTAAGGTGTCTTCAGCAGGTACTCATCAATACCACCTGCCTTGTCAATACATCGCAAGGCATGAGTTGTAACCTTCACACGAATTTGGCGATCTAGGATGTAGCTGAAAAGCCGTTTCTCTTGCACATTAGGCTTCCAAGTCCTCCTAGACCTGTTCAAATAAACAAATCACAATTTATTTTTTTGGGGGAAGTAAAGAATGACAGTTTAGTATGATTCACCACATATGACACACTGCAGTTGAAAATATGAACTTACCTTTTCTATCTTTGGGGAGCTAGAAACAACTACAATCCAAAGGTAGCAGACTACAAACACCAGCATTTGCAAGCCAACTAAAAGTTTCAAGCAACTACAGGCAATTACATCTGAATTAAGTGAGGAGGGATAGGAAGAAGAAAAGCACTTAGTTGATAATTGATATCTCAAACTCGGCAAAGCCTTTTGCCGTACAAGCATCAAAGAAGAATATTTTCGCAAATCTGATTTCTATTGGGAAAGATCGTATTTACCTCTAGAAACAAATTTGGTGCAGGAAGAAAAGATAACTATTCTGAAGCTGTGGAGAAAAAGGATGGCAGGCAAGAACTAGCTGATCTTACAAACTCAAGCAAATAGCCATTCGTTGCAGAAGAGGAATTTCTCCGTAATCATCAAAATTGGGAGAAAGCACAGGGAAAGGCCATGGACATGAGTTGTTTTCTGAAGGAAGTTGGATTAGATCACGATGATATCCCAGTGCAAATTGGAGAATCTCCACATGCACTTCAACCATCAAATGAAGTCAAAGTCATCAGCATATCATCCAGAAAGCCCAAAGAAGCATTATATCGAAGTGGAAGAGATACCAGAACTGATTTTTTATTATCATATTCGTAGATACGAGGAAAATCGGGCTTGTGAATCTTCTTCCCCTTGTGCTGCATCTCCTAAATCAGCAAAGTCACCTTATATCATCTGGACAGACAACGGTATTCTAGATTTTGCATTGATTGGAACGTCTATCAAACAAAAACATTGATGGACACTTCTTTTAGCTAAAGGATCACTCGCAGCCCTTAGAATATTGTTCAGTATATCTGCTGTAGTCACCGGTCAGTCAGCTGTTTGATTGTTCATGTTGTTTAGTTCTGCCTTGCTTCACATTTTATCACTTAGCCCTAATGCTTTTGTATTTTTTAAAAAAACTCTTAACATCTGAAGGAGGATATTTCCATATGAAATAGAAAAGTCTTTTTTAAGTAGAAATAAGAAAAATAATTCTTTGGAGCCTCTGCTGATTCTAGAGCAAACAACTATAAATACCAAATTACATTGAGAAAATTAACATGATGAATTGAAGTGCAACAGCTGGCAAAGGTAGAGGAGGTTTCTTGCACAAAAATTCAGATGTTTGTGGTTTAAGGAAGGAGATAGAACACTCTTTTTTTTCAAAGAGTTCCAAGTCCCACAGGAGATATAACTTCATCGAAAGATCAAACAATATTGGCCTTCTATCAGAACTTATACTCCAAAGATGAAAATTGGAGGCCTACAAAAAACTTTTTTTATCAAGTAGATGCATAATAGTTACAAAAGCTTAGTAGCAAAAGGACATCTCTCCTTTATATTGTAAATTGAGAATCAGGGAGCGAACATAGTTCAGAAATGACTCAGGGCAATCTAGAGGGGATAAATAAAACCAACTATACAAAAACATGAGGCAGTTAGCTTTCAAAGATCGGTAGGAAGTTGATATTCTATCAAAACATCTTCTATTCCTTCCATTCCAGATACTCCAAAAAATGGCTGCATGTATCATCTTCCAGATTCTTTTTTTGGATGACAAGGGAAACCCACAGACGCTGGTGCTATCAACTTTCCAGCAACTCCAGCTTATCACAACATCACTGATATTTTGAGGCATGATCCATTTGAGGCCAAAAAGAGCTTAAAACATGCTCCATAAGTCTGCTGCTATTTGACATTGTAGAAATAGGTGGTTGTGTGTTTCTGCTTCCTTCATGCACATATAACATCTGGTAGCCATCTAAAACTTCCTTCTGGTCAGGTTGCCTTGGGTCAGGCAAGCTCCATGGAGTGCAGTCCAGTTGAAGCAACCAATCTTAGGAGGCAATTTGATCTTCCATATAAGCTTCCAAGGCCAGTGGTCTGTAATTGCATTTTGTGGACCTAGAATCTTGAAAGCTGCTTAAACTGAGAACTTCCCACCCCCTTTTTTCTCCCCAGTTGAGTTGGTCTGGTGTTTCACTGTTTGCAACATTGTGGCTAGTAGGCTGACCAACTCCTCCATTTCCCAGTCCTGTATGTTCCTTCTGAGGATGATGTTCCAAGAATTCCCTTCTCTGTATTGCTGAATAGTAGAGTTAGGCTCCCTTGCTATCTGGAACATGTTAGGATAAGCAACCATTAAGGAGGAGTTGCCTATCCATTTGTCTCTCCAGAAACTGATATGTTGTCCATTCCTTTTTCTCTGCAATTAAGTTTTTGTGTTGAGAGAACTTCTCCCATAATTTGCTTATACTTCTCCATACACCAACTTCGCTGTTGAAACATTAGAACACCAGTGGTTTAGCGCTCCATGTGCAATAATCACATCCTTCTAAAGGCTATGCTCCTCTTGAGTGTATATCCACAACTACTTCATACGTAGGCATTTGTTGTGCAGTGTTAAGTCTCTAATGCCCAAACCGCTTAACTTTTTTGGTAACAAGACTATTGGTCGCTTGAACAAATGAAATTTATGGCTTTTATTATTCCCTTCCCATAGAAAATTCCTTCTGGTTTTGTCCAGTTGCTTCAAAGCCTTATTGCATATGGGATGTAGTGACATACTATATGTTGGGATACTATCAAGTACATTATTTATCAATGTTAGTCTGCCACCCATAGAGAGGTACTGCATTTGCCATGTAGCAAGCCTTTATTCAAACTTTTCAATCATTCCACTCCAGATGCCTTCCGCCTTGTATTTAGCCCCAAATGGAAGGCCTAAGTAAGTGGTTGGGAAAATTCCAATTCTACAACCCAATATGTCTGCCAACTCCTCAATGTTCTGCACCTCATTAACAACATAGGTCACACTCTTGAGCATGTTTATAAGGAGACCTGAAATAGCTTCAAATTGAGTAGTGCAAGGTTTAGGTATAGGATATGTTCTCTGTCAGCTCCACAAAAGATCAATATATCATCTGCGTAAAGTAAATTGCTCTATCCCTTCCTATATCAAAACCTTTGATCCATTGCAGTTGTTTGGCTTTGTTCAACATTCTACTCAACCCTTCCATAGCCAGAATGGACATAAAAGGTGAAAGAGGATCGCCTTGCCATAGGCCTCTCCCTGCAGAGAAAAGCCTACTGGGCTTTTGTTGATTAAAATTGAATACTTCACTGTGGAAATGTGGAACTTAATCCATTTAATCCACCTATCACCAAACCCCATCTGCCTGAGAATAGATATGAGATAAGATCAATTCAAATGGTCAAAGGCTTTCTCAACATCTAATTTGCAAAGTAGTCCAACATTCCCCTCTTTCAATTGCCAATCAATCACCTCATTTACTATGAATGAGGCATCAATGATTTGTCTCCCTTTGAAAAAGGCATTTTGTTGGTTTGAGACTAGTTTCCCCATACCTGTCTTCAATCTATTTGCGAGGACTTTTGCAATGATCTTGTATATGCTTCCAATCAGACTGATAGGTCTGTAATCCCTAAGTTCGCTTGCCCCCTTTTTCTTAGGAATAAGTGATGTGAATGAATTACAAGACTTAACTATCCAGTAACGTTGATGGTAGTGTTGCATAGCTGCTAATAGATCTGTTCTGATAAACTCCAAAGAGCTCTGGAAGAAAGCCATAGTAAAACCATCAGGCCCAGGGGCATTGTCAGGGGCACTTGATTTAATGGTTGCTAGTACTTCCTCCTCTCTGAAAGCTGCTTCTAAGTTACTGCTTTCCTCCACTGTGATGGAGGCAATTCCCTCAAACGTGATTGTAGGCCTCCACTCTTCTTGTTCAGTGTACACTCCTTCAAAGAACTCTATGTTTATCAATTGAAAAGGGGAGGTCTGGAAGTTGCTTTCACTAAGGAGGAAGTGAGATGCCATCAGCTCATGTGCTCCTGACAAAGTCCAGGTCTTGATGGATTCACAATGGCCTTCTACCAGAAAGCATGGGACACCAATTAAGCATGTCATATTGGCTGCTCCCGATCATTTTCACCATCATGGTCGCATGGTCAAGTCTTTCAATCCATCCTTTATTCTAATTCCAAAAATAAAAGGAGCTATGGAACTTAGAAGTTACAAAACCATAAGTCTTCATGCCACCACAATGCATTCATTAAAGAAAGACACATTACTGATGCTGCCTCATAGCAAATGAGGCTTATGGACTGGAAGATAAAGTCAGGTGCAAATGGCTCCTACTCAAGTTCGATGTTGAAAGAGCCTCTGACAAAATAAGTTGGCAGTATCCTATTACTATCCCTAGTTATTCGGGTTTTGGAGAAATATGGATCAGGAACTACATCACCACTGTGAAATATTCTATCCTTATTGACAGAGGTCCATTGGGACTCTCTCCTAGAAGAGAGATGGCAGGGGACCTCCTTTATCATACCGACCATAGAAGGTCTTCGTAATGTACTTGAGAAAGCTGAACAGTTATAATGGTTTGAAGGATTCACAATGGGTAGCAGCAGGGGACATTCCTATCTCCATTTATCATCTCTTGTTTGCTGATGATACACTTATTCTGTTGGAGCTGAGAAGTCCCAAGTCGTTTACTTGAATCTCGCCCTGATGTTTTTTGAGGCAATGTCTGGCCTGCACATAAATATGCTCAAAAGTATCATCTACCCGGTGAATATAATCCCAAATCTGGTGGAACTGGCTGATATTATGGGATGTAGTACTAGCAAAATACGAATCTTCTGAGCTTTGGAATTCAGTAGTTGAAAAGTGTAGCGAATGAGCAACATGGAAGAACCAGTACCTATCTTTATAGGCAGGCTAACCCTTATTGATAGTGTACTGGATAATATCCCTACTTATTTCATGGCATTGGATCCTATCGCAGCAAAATCAAGGAGCAGCTTGACAGAACAAGAAGAAACTTTCTTTGGGATGGAACAACATCAACCACAAGATCCACCTTGTGATATACCGTGGTTTCACGGTATAATTAATACTTTTTCCTTAAGTTTAGTGTGTCCGAAAGCCTTTTTGTGCTAATTTTGATATAAGTTTCTCTTTGTTTTGCAGGAAATCTGTCCAAGGCTAAATGCGGAGATTTTGAGCGAAAAAATGCAGAAGAGACCACCTACGGAGCTTATGACGGTCCGTCGTGCTTGTGACGGTCCGTAGGTGGCAACGTAGTGCAGCTGCTGAAGGAAGATGGGGAAGTCTGACCAAGTGTGGGATTACGAAGCTTGTGACGGTCCGTC